>NW_025745445.1:99839-377134 GCF_021184085.1 Oncorhynchus gorbuscha
GGACTGAATGCTGCTCATTGCCCAGCCCAGATAAGTGCCCGGGCCCAGGTATATCTATTAGATCCCTCTCATCAGAGCGGTTCGCCATTTAGAGCACTAACCCCTCCGGCCCTATAGACTGAATATGCGATATCTCATATATAAACAGGAGCTCCAATCATCAGACATCCTGACACTGGTCAGAGTGAAAGTAATATAGTTTTGCATATAATATTTTTGTTCTAATGACTGAGACCACAGTCAGAATCTTACACAAGCAGTAAAACAAATCAAAACATTTTATTAGACACACACACACACACACACACACACACACACACACACACACACACACACACACACACACACACACACACACACACACACACACACACACACAATGCCTAGCCTACACACACACACAAACACACACACATACACACCACAGTGCTAAAATGTACACACACACACATTGCCTAATGCCTAGCCTACACACACACACACACTCGGCACAGTGCTAAAGGTACACACACACACACATTGCCTCATGCCTAGCCTACACACATAAACACAGACACACACTATACTAACATGACACAGTACCTAGTAAGATCTCTGGAATGATTTGAGGAGACAGATAGTAATCAAGATGAGACACATGGCTAATCAGAGACAGATTAGGGATAGAGGAAGAGAGTGGGCATGAGAGTAAGTGGAAAATATAAAAAGAGATGTGGTAAATGCAGAGAGAGAGAAAGAGAGTGAGGGAGGATGCAGTATAGAAAGGGAAGCAAGGAACCCTTACAGGAAAAACACCTGAATTTCACACGTGAAGACATGAAAACATATGATCTTGTGTGATCTCAAGTGATCAATGTGACAATGTGATTTAAAAAAAAAAAATATATATATATATATATATATATTACCTTTATTTAACCAGGTAGGCCAATATATATATATATATATATATATATATATATATATATATATATATATATATATATATATTCACCTTTATTTAACCAGGTAGGCCCGTTTAGAACAAGTTCTCACTTACAACTGCGACCTGGCCAAGATAAAGCAAAGCAGTGGGACACAAACAACAACACAGAGTTACACACGGGATAAACAGTCAATAACACAATAGAAAATGAACATGTGATAACGTGAAACTACACGTGACAACATGATCTGTGAAATAAATGCTACACAAGGGATGTAACATTTTTACATGGGCTACCATGAAATGACACGTAACAACATTTGAGCACATGTGAAAGCATGATCTTGTGAACCAAATGGGAAAACATGGGGATGCTAGTAAAGAACAAGAAGGCCCGCACACTGTTAAAGCTCCCAATTCACCGCTTTAATGACAACTTTTCAATCCGAAATGGAGCTTTGTCAGGTCAAACAAACAAACAAAATGAGCGTTCACATCTCAAAATATACACATTTCACCTCACATGACCATTGCGGACATGACGCATGGTGGGTGCAAAAACAATTTGTGTATCTCTAATAATTATCTCTATCATTTGACAACAATGAGATGGGCACATGTAGTAGTTACAGAAAATAATATGTATTTATAAAAATGACCAAGTAGGTGACATGGAAGGCAAGACAAATCAAAGTGACATATTCATGTAAGAAATGGTCTGATAGTCAAACTCTTGGTTCAGACCTCTAGGAGACGTGGTACACAAATGGTGAATCAAATACAATTCTCTTCACAATGACATATTATCAGTATCTCATGGGGATCATGGGGATGCAACATTTTAATGTGATACCGTGAAACTACACGTGCCGAAATGTGAGCATGTGAAAAACCCAATGTTATTGAGAATATTTGACTTTAAAAGTCCTAATTTACATGAATTACATTTAAACAGTCATGGTTTAATGCAGGTTCAGCACCTCATTTGACACGGTCTCTTCTGCAAACTTTGTAAGAACATTGTAAGAACTCAGTAATTGGCTGCACTGTAAAGAGGTGGGAGTGCATTTCCAGTAACTTAATGACAACTTGTTGCCAGAATTTACAGTCAATTTGTCATTTCTTAACTGAAAACTTTTTGTCAGTAAGTTATTGTAGATATCACAGTAACTTACTGGAAAAATGATACGTAGCCTAGTGGTTAGAGCGTTGGTCTAGTAACCGGAAGGTTGCGAGTTCAAACCCCCGAGCTGACAAGGTACAAATCTGTTGTTCTGCCCCTGAATAGGCAGTTAACCCACTGTTCCTAGGCCGTCATTGAAAATAAGAATTTGTTCTTAACTGACTTGCCTGGTTAAATAAAGGTCAAATAAATAAAATTAATAAATAAAAATAACTTACAGGCAACTTGCTGTCACTAGCAATAGATGCCATTAATCTACTACACGTGGTTCTTCCTTTAAAAGTTGTGTCATACTGCAGCACAGCTTGCGGGCTGCCGCAGAATTCTATGGCACGTTATTTACGTGGTCAGCCATTGTTGCCATTAATGCTTGTTAGTGCTAGTTTGACCACCAGAGGGGATCTTTGAGAAGCATTTGAATGTTTTTAATCTTGTCTGTACTAGGGAATTTAAAACCTTTTTGTAAGAACATAATATATGGGATTGATTTTAAGAAATGTATCATAATTAATTTGATTAATATTATGGTGTTTTTATTCCAAGAAAAAAAAAAAATCCTCAAGGAAAATATAGAGCTGTACAACGTGACCGGTCGGGAATAGGCTACTAAGTGACTGCGTTGAAGAGCAAAATAATCCTAGCATAATAATCCACACCCTAATTGTAGGCTAACAAATACCCAAATGGAGAGTCAGTGAAAATAAAATCGAATTGATTTATCAAGACCAGTCCCCATCAAGGGTGCAAGTCGTACCTGCAAAACACCACTCAATGTCAACAGTGAAGAGGCGATTCCGGGTTGCTGGCCTTCTAGACAGAGTACATCTGTCCAGTGTCTGTGTTCTTTTGCCAATCTTAATATTTTCTATTTATTGGCCAGTTTGAGATATGTTTTTTTCTTTGCAACTCTGCCTAGAAGGCCAGAATCTCGGAGTCACCTCTTCACTGTTGTCACGATCGTTTGTATAGACGGACCAAGACGCAGCATATGTTGAGTTCCACATAATATTTAATAGTGAAACTTTGCAAAACAAACAAACAAAACAACAAACCGCAACAACAGAGGTGCTACATACACCTACTCAAAACAATATCCCATAACACACAGGTGGAAAAATGCTACTTAAGTATGATCCCCAGCTAGAGACAACGATAGTCAGCTGCCTCTAATTGGGAATCACACCAACATAGAAAAAACAAACTAGAACCCAACATAGAAAGTATAAACTAGCCTAAATCCCTAGTCACGCCCTGACCTACTCTACCATAGAAAATAAAGGCTTCTTATGGTCAGGACGTGACAACTGTTGACATTGAGAATGGTGTTTTGAGGGTACAATTTGATGAAGCTGCCAGTTGAGGACTTGTGAGGAGTCTTTTTCTCAAACTAGACACTCTGATGTACTTGTCCTCTTGCTCAGTTGTGCATCCCACTCCTCTTTCTATTCTGGTTAGAGCCAGTTTGCGCTGTTCTGTGAAGGGAGAAGTACACAGCTTTGTACGAGATCTTCAGTTTATTGGAATAAGAATAGACTGACGAGATTCAAAATAAAGTTATTTGTTTCTGGCCATTTTGAGCCTGTATTTGAACCCACAAATCCTGATGATCCAGATACTCAACTACTCTAAAGAAGGTCAGATGTATTGCTTATTTACTCAACACAACCATTTTCAGCTGTGCTAACATAATCTGTCACGGATCCATTGATATATTTAAAGTACCTAAACTCAGAGTCTAATATCCTGCTGATAGTTGAAATAAACATCTGTATTTTGAAAGAGTATTTTTATCATTATATTAACGAATGCATAAAAATGTTGAAGAAATACTGTACAGTGTATGCTTTACCCGACATTTTGCAGTTGCATGATGTTTGTAGTTAGAAATGTAAAACTTTAAAGTACTTAATACATTGCAATTTGGTTTATTTTTTTTTCACCTAGCCAAGCTATTCTTTTGGAAAGGTTGAAGAGTCTATTGTTTTGCTAATTGCCTATCATGGAAACTTTGTTTGCACCAATAGGTTTTAGGCTGCAGTAGGTTATAATAATCCATGCCTTCTGGGATTTTTAAAGTCCAAAAGTTATGGGTGGAGTCAGAACTCTGGCTGTCAGAAGTATTAAAAATCAACCAATGTATTACGCTCCTCCTATGTAGAATGGTGCAGCGTGGTAGGCGTACATTTTCTTTATTAATGTTCCACTAAAAAAACAACACAATGAACGTAAAGCTTTGTAGTGCAAAAACATGCAACAAAACAAGACAAGATCCCACAACTGAAGGTGGGATAAATGGCTGCCTAAATATGATCCCCAATCAGAGACAACAATAGACAGCTGCATTTGACTATTTTTAATATTAGGTCTTTCAGGAGGAACGTAAATGAAGTGTCAATTTATAAATGATGTTGCCATGGAATCGGTACATAAAAATCTCTCCCCAACTATTTTGTAATCTAATGTATATGGCACTGTCACGTCTGTTGTAAGGAGGAGACCAAGGCACACTGTGGTAAGTGTACATTCTTAATTTATTAAACGAATGAACACTGAAACAAACTAACAAAATAACAGAGCGACCGTGAAGCTATAAACATGAGTGCTAACAGGCAACTACACATAGACAAGAACCCACAAAATACCCCAGGGAATATGGCTACCTAAATATGGTCCCCAATCAGAGACAACGATAAACAGCTGCCATTGATTGGGAATCAATTCAAGCCACCATAGACATACAAATACCTAGACTTACAAAAGCTCTAGATATACAAAAAAACTCTAGTTATACAAAAAACCTAGACAATGCAAAAACTAACATACCCACCCTAGTAACACCCTGACCTAACCAAAATAATAAAAACTAACATATCCACCCTAGTAACACCCTGACCTAACCAAAATAATAAAGAAAACAAAGATAACTAAGGTCAGGGCATGACAGGCACAGATGTCAGTTTTTGGGTCCTTAAATGAAACTGGTATATATTTTTTATTATAACAATTTTCTTGAACCAATTTTGGTCTTTAATGCAGGGCCAACAGACAAGTTCCTTATTCCCTCCCCCCCTTCCACTTGATAAAGGTTCCAATTGATAAAGTAATTTCAAATGTATTTTTTTCTCAAATAATTTAAACAGGTCGCTAGTTGTAGGCAAATCCATAAGCAAATATGTAACCTGTGATATGACTGAAGATTTAATCAGGGTGATTCTTCCACAAATAGACCTTTCCATAGTAGCAAGATCTGAACTATTTTTGTTAACTTTCTATAAAAATGTATTGGAGTGAGATCATTTCTTTCTTTCGGGGTATGTATACCGAGTATGTCCACATCCCGTCAGTCCATTTTATTGGTACACCACATGGTAATGTAAAAGTAATATTTTTTAGTGATCCAATACGTAATATAGTAAGTAAAAATCAAGCTTGCCACGCATCTGGTTATAGGATTTGTATCTGGTCTGTGAGAATATCTAAGAGGCTTTTATATCATTATAATGCAGGGTTAATAATATTAATAATAATCATTGGACGGCCTCCCGGGTGGCGCAGTGGTTAAGGGCGTACTGCAGTGCATACTGTGCCATCAGAGTCCCTGGGTTCACGGAGTCCCAGGCTCTGTTGTAACCGGCCGTGACCGGGAGGTCCGTGGGGCAATGCACAATTGGCCTAGCGTTGTCCGGGTTAGGGAGGGCTTGGTCGGTAGGGATGTCCTTGTCTCATCACGCACCAGTGACTCCTGTGGCGGACCGGGCACAGTGCGCGCTAACCAGGGTTGCCAGGTGAACGGTGTACCCTCCGACACATTGGTGCGGCTGGCTTCCGGGTTGGATGCGCGCTGTGTTAAGAAGCAGTGCGGCTTGGTTGGGTTGTCTATCGGAGGACGCATGACTTTCAACCTTCGTCTCTCCCGAGCCCGTACGGGACTTGATGAGACAAGATAGTAGCTAGTAGCACACCCCGAGAGCTTCTGGTCAGCGGGGTGGTGGCACCGGGATCCTCATCTCTCCCAAGTGGTCATTCTCTCTTTCTCCCCTTACCCATCTGTCTATCGCCTCCTTTGAATTCCATGCTGTCACAGTTACTAGCCCTTTCAAGCTTAACATCCTTATCATTTATCGCCCTCCAGGTTCCCTCGGAGAGTTCATCAATGAGCTTGATGCCTTGATAAGCTCCTTTCCTGAGGACGGCTCACCTCTCACAGTTCTGGGCGACTTTAACCTCCCCACGTCTACCTTTGACTCTTTCCTCTCTGCCTCCTTCTTTCCACTCCTCTCCTCTTTTGACCTCACCCTCTCACCTTCCCCCCATACTCACAAGGCAGGCAATACGCTCGACCTCATCTTTACTAGATGCTGTTCTTCCACTAACCTCATTGCAACTCCCCTCCAAGTCTCCGACCACTACCTTGTATCCTTTTCCCTCTCGCTCTCATCCAACACCTCCCACACTGCCCCTACTCGGATGGTATCGCGCCGTCCCAACCTTCGCTCTCTCTCCCCCGCTACTCTCTCCTCTTCCATCCTATCATCTCTTCCCTCCGCTCAAACCTTCTCCCACCTATCTCCTGATTCTGCCTCCTCAACCCTCCTCTCCTCCCTCTCTGCATCCCTTGACTCTCTATGTCCCCTATCCTCCAGGCCGGCTCGGTCCTCCCTTCCCGCTCCGTGGCTCGATGACTCATTGCGAGCTCACAGAACAGGGCTCCGGGCAGCCGAGCGGAAATGGAGGAAAACTCGCCTCCCTGCGGACCTGGCATCCTTTCACTCCCTCCTCTCTACATTTTCCTCCTCTGTCTCTGCTGCTAAAGCCACTTTCTACAACGCTAAATTCCAAGCATCTGCCTCTAACCCTAGGAAGCTCTTTGCCACCTTCTCCTCCCTCCTGAATCCCCCCTCCTCTCTCTGCAGATGACTTTGTCAACCATTTTGAAAAGAAGGTCAACGACATCCGATCCTCGTTTGCTAAGCCAAACGACACCGCTGGTTCTGCTCACACTGCCCTACCCTGTGCTCTGACCTCTTTCTCCCCTCTCTCTCCAGATGAAATCTCGCGTCTTGTGACGGCCGGCCGCCCAACAACCTGCCCGCTTGACCCTATCCCCTCCTCTCTTCTCCAGACCATTTCCGGAGACCTTCTCCCTTACCTCACCTCGCTCATCAACTCATCCCTGACCGCTGGCTACGTCCCTTCCGTCTTCAAGAGAGCGAGAGTTGCACCCCTTCTGAAAAAACCTACACTCGATCCCTCCGATGTCAACAATTACAGACCAGTATCCCTTCTTTCTTTTCTCTCCAAAACTCTTGAACGTGCCGTCCTTGGCCAGCTCTCCCCGCTATCTCTCTCTGAATGACCTTCTTGATCCAAATCAGTCAGGTTTCAAGACTAGTCATTCAACTGAGACTGCTCTCCTCTGTATCACGGAGGCGCTCCGCACTGCTAAAGCTAACTCTCTCTCCTCTGCTCTCATCCTTCTAGATCTATCGGCTGCCTTCGATACTGTGAACCATCAGATCCTCCTCTCCACCCTCTCCGAGTTGGGCATCTCCGGCGCGGCCCACGCTTGGATTTGTCCTACCTGACAGGTCGCTCCTACCAGGTGGCGTGGCGAGAATCTGTCTCCTCACCACGCGCTCTCACCACTGGTGTCCCCCAGGGCTCTGTTCTTGGCCCTCTCCTATTCTCGCTATACACCAAGTCACTTGGCTCTGTCATAACCTCACATGGTCTCTCTTATCATTGCTATGCAGACGACACACAATTAATCTTCTCCTTTCCCCCTTCTGATGACCAGGTGGCGAATCGCATCTCTGCATGTCTGGCAGACATATCAGTGTGGATGACGGATCACCACCTCAAGCTGTACCTCGGCAAGACGGAGCTGCTCTTCCTCCCGGGGAAGGACTGCCCGTTCCATGATCTCGCCATCACGGTTGACAACTCCATTGTGTCCTCCTCCCAGAGCGCCAAGAACCTTGGCGTGATCCTGGACAACACCCTGTCGTTCTCAACCAACATCAAGGCGGTGGCCCGTTCCTGTAGGTTCATGCTCTACAACATCCGCAGAGTACGACCCTGCCTCACACAGGAAGCGGCGCAGGTCCTAATCCAGGCACTTGTCATCTCCCGTCTGGATTACTGCAACTCGCTGTTGGCTGGGCTCCCTGCCTGTGCCATTAAACCCCTTCAACTCATCCAGAACGCCGCAGCCCGTCTGGTGTTCAACCTTCCCAAGTTCTCTCCACGTCACCCCGCTCCTCCGTTCTCTCCACTGGCTTCCAGTTGAAGCTCGCATCCGCTACAAGACCATGCCCTCTTAAGATTTAGATGTAGCTCCCTTCAGTAACCACGAGCTCAACCGTTCCTTGATTTTAACTGGCGGCTTTATTCTGTAGTTTTAGTCAGAATTATCACCTTCCGTGAGAACTATAAAGTAAATGAAAAATACAGTTAAGCACACTCTTACAACCTTATCTTACGAGTGACTTATTAGCTTGGTATAACTCTGAAGTGCTTACATACATAACAGTTTAACCGGCGTTATAACAGGTTCAGATTAACACATGAATAAAGGAACAAATACCTCATTGGCTGCTTATTACAGAAGGGAGGAAATCAAACTTCACACTTATTATTCCTGGCATGAATTCACACTTCATCCTAACATACTCTTCAACGTTTATGAACTACTCCCGATGACATGAAAACTTAGCTAACGCAGCGCAGGATTGCCTTCCCTCCAAAGGTGTGTTGCTACAATAACGATCCCCGTTACAACAGTATTAGCTACGTAGTTCCGCTTGTATTATCATTTCCCCCGCACAGCGGACACATAAACAATTCAAACAAAAGACAACGAGATATCCTGTAAGTCTAACTGTCAGTTACACTCCCACCAATCACCGGTGATTTCTGTGAAAGAGGTCTGCAGGTTTCTTGATCGGCTTCCAGGAGGGTGACTGTCTTATGGATGGGCCTCTCCAGATAGGTGGGTTTGGTGATGCATTTACCTCCCTCATCTAGGGTTGAGTCGCTGATCAGTAACTTGAATCTTCTCACCCGGCCATCCTGTCCCGGGTACACTTCTGTAACCTTTGCCAATTTCCACTGGTTGCGTGGTGCAGTATCATCTTGCAAAATGACAATGTCATTAATCCTTGTGTTTCTTCTGTCCTGTCTGACTCCATTTCCGTCTGTGTTGGAGGTTTAATTGTTCTGAGGTATGAGCACTCTCCATAACCTGAGGTACTAGCGTCGGAGAAGTGATGGAGCTCATAACTCTGCACCTCCTTGAAACTTGATGGCAAGTAGCTTCGTTGGATCCTTACTTCAGACAAGTTTTGTAGACCTTGGAGCCAGAATTCCCACTGGGAACTTAGGTCATCTGGAAGGGGTCATCCCAGTCGATTTTGTCACGACACATCCGCTGCAAGATCTGCTTCCCCACCAGGACAAAGGGTGCCACAAACCCAAGCAGATCATATACAGAGGCTACTGTAGACAACACTCCTCTTCTTGTGAGTGGGCGTTCCTTGACAACTACTCTAAACTGGAACTCGTCTGATGCGACACACCACAGTACACCAAGCGCTCTCTCCATGTGTGGTTCACCCAGAGCCATATCCAGGTCTTTGGCACCCTTGGCACGTTCTTCCTTGGGAATTGTGGCTATAACTTCCTTGCTGTTAGAGATAAACTTGTGCAACCGAAGTTTGCCGATGCTGCAAAGCTCTCTTGCTTCTTTCCCCAGCTGGGCCGCTTCAGCTTCAGACGATACGCTCGTCAACCCATCATCAACATAAAAGTTCCTTTCTATGAACTGGATAGACTTCTCGCTGAAGCTTCCTTGTCCTTCGGCAGCAAGATGTTTGAGACCATAGTTGGCGCAACCAGGAGATGAAGCTGCGCCGAACAAGTGGACCATCATACGATACGCTGAGGGTTGAGACTCTAGATCTCCGTTCTCCCACCAAAGGAACCGTAGATAATCTTGGTCTTCTGCTTTCACATGAAACTGGTGGAACATGCACTCTACGTCACACATGATTGCAACTGGACCCTTACGAAAACGACAAAGGACGCCCAGCAATGTGTTTGTCACCTCTGAACCGGTAAGATGATCATTCAAGGACGTCTCTCGAAACTTAGCTGAGCAGTCAAAGACGACTCGTATCTTCCCAGGCTTTTGTGGGTGATAAACTCCATGGTGCGGGATGTACCATGCTGGATGCTTGTTAATTTCCTCTTTAGAGACCTTCTCAGCATCTCCACAAGCTATAGTCTCTTCCATGAATGCTGTGTAGTCCTTGTAGTACTGCTTGTCTCTCCTTAGCCTCCTTTCCAGGCACTTGAGTCGGTGAACTGCACATGTTTTATTGTTCGGCAGATTGGGTCTTTCTTCCTTAAACGGCAGCGGCATCTCATAATGTCCATTGTCCTTGCGTCTGATGCCCTCTTTCATTTTCTTCAGGAACCGGATATCCTCTTGAGATATGAGGTCCTCTTCTGCAGCTCTCTCGTTGAAGTCAGATTCAAGCGTCTTGATAATGTCCAGTGTTGTGATTACCTCTCTTACATGTGTTCTACAAACATGGTGTACTTGATTTGTGAGGTTGGAAGAAGATTGAAGGCTTGGCATCACCTGTCTAACGATAACCCGATGACTCACTCCAATAGGGTCGCCATAGTCGATACATGGATTTCCATAGCCGACTATGCTCCAGCCAAGATCTGTTCTCTGAGCAAAAGGCTGATTTCCCTTACCAGACACAATTTCTCTTGGAAGGAGAGCCTGGGAGCAGTTGTAGCCAATTAAGAGACCGACATCACAGCTCTGTTGAGGAGCAATCTCCTCTGCAATGTGTTCAAGATGAGACCATGCTCTTGCAGTCTCTGGAGTAGGAATATGATCTCTGTTTGCAGGAATAAACTCTCTCGAGTAGGTCGTTGGCAGAGGGATTTTCTTCTCCAAGTAAAACCCTCTAACCTGCAAACCAGACAGCTTCTGGCAGGCACAGTGGTATTTCTTGAAGCCATTGTAGAGAGTTTCAGTTGGACTGGCTCCTTCCTTGTATTGAGAGCCTTTGTTGTCTCTTCAAGGATAAAAGTGGTGTCACTCTGGGTGTCAAGAAGTGCATACACAAGAACTTCACGATCTGGCTCACTTGTGGTTGACACCCATACTGGAATGATTGTGGAGGTGTGAGTGTTAATGTCCCTTACGACTCTGTTAGATATGGCCTCACTTGACGCTCTTGTCCCCTTATCTCGTGGGGGCTCTGTCTTCCTATCCCTTAACCTTTCTTTACTACGATCTTCGTGCAGGCAGGATGGATGCCTCCTCTGACACGTGTCGCAGGTGTTCCTGTTATCACAATCTTTCGATCGATGCCCAGGCCTTAAACAGCCAAAGCACAATTTATTCTCTTGAACAAACTTCTGTCGCTCTGCGGCGGGCTTATCCATGAACTTCCAGCATTTGTGGAGACTGTGACCTGACTTCTCACAGAAGACACAACTAGTAACAGTATCTTTCTCATCAGAGTTAGTTGCTAATACCCTTGCTCCGGGGTTTTGAATCCTTGGCATCTTAAGTTTCCCATCTTCACTTGGTTTCAAAGCATGAAGGGATGTTACAGGATTGCAAGCAATCTTGGCTTCTCTCGTGAGAAACTTCACAAACTGACTGAAGCTAGGAAAGATCTCCGTTTCTTCTAAGATGTCTGTGACCTTTCTATTCCATCTTGAAGTTAGCCAATCTGGAAGTTTAGCGAGGATCTTTTGGTTTTCATTACAGTCATTAAGCACCTCCAGGCCCTTATTCTGAGACATAGCAGCTTCACAGCTGCGAAGAAAGTCTACAAGGTCTCTAAGTTCAAGACTGTCCTTGGATCCTATCGTAGGCCATGCATTGAGCTTATCTCTGAAAGACTTGGCGATGAAGAATTTGTTTCCGTACCTTTCTTCAAGAATGGTCCAAGCAGCATGGTAGGCTGATTCTGTTCCTAACATAAAGTAACTTTCGATGGCTTTCTTGGCAGGCCCACCGACATATTTTCTTAAGTAATATATCTTCTCAGTTGTTGGTATGTTCTTCCTGTCTATCAGAGTCTGAAAAGAGACCTTCCAGTCAGTGTACGAGAGAGGCTCTCCATTGAATGTTACTGGTTCTGGTATGGGGAGGCGGCTTTCACTGATTGATTCCGCTAGTAACCTGAACATGGTCTTGGTGCCATCTTCTTGCTGTGTGCTTGTCACAACATGTTGTGGTGAGAGACTGTGAAATGAGCCACTTCTGTGCGTGACTTCTTTCACAGATTTGCAGTTAGAGAGTAGTTCTCTCTTTTCGTCCTCTGAGTTTTCATCTTGCTCATACACTTGCATTCGCGCCTTGGCAGCATTTAGTTTCTTGAGCACTTCTAGGCGCTCTAACTCTCTACGCTTGTCTTCTAGTGTCCTTCGTCTGGCAGCATTTTCTACCTCTAACTTGACTCGCAGCCTAGCTTCTTCTAAGCTGCGTTTCACAGCCTCAGCTTCTTGCTCCGCTGTCCTCTTCTTATCTTCATCTTCGAGTCGCTGAAGCTCTTCTAGTTGGCGTTCTTGCTTAACCATTACTTCTAAAGCTGCTTGATTAGCAGCAACTTCCGCCGCAGCCTCTTGTCTCTTGACAGATGACACGCTTGAGCGTCTGGAGTTGACCTTTGAGTTGCTTTGAGACTGGGAGGAAGCACTTGAGGGCTGATAGTTGAGACTTGACTTATGTGAGAGTTCAGACATGCACAAGGAATTGCTGTCCTTCCAGTGCAACTCTATCTGGTTACTTTGACCTTCTTCCCTGCCTTTTAAATGACACCTTACAGTCTTGATAATAGACATTGTAACTGCTTCACAAGTATCAACTCTGCGTCGTATATCGTTGTCGGGAATGTCGATTTGACGCAAATTTACGTAGACAAGGTTTAGCTCTGTAGAGGTATGGCTAATCTTGTTTAAGAGGTCTTCTAGTAGGTCTTCAGAGCAACAGCCTGTCAGTGACAGTTTTGCTTCCTTTACCAGAGCCTTCCACTTCTCATAGCTGACCCTGAAACGATGTTCGAGCTGTCTCCACCTTTCGTCGCGCAGTTCTCTGCCCTTTTCAGTTAACCTGCGGACCCTCTCACCTTTTCGTGGCTCTTGTTGTGCTATCTCATTAGCAGCCTCTGTATCATCATTCACTGGCCGAAGTGACTCCACACCAGTCTGGGCCTCTTCCTGCTGTTCTGTTTGTTCTGATGAAGGCTCAAAGTTTGCGAGGTGTTGCTGCAGCTGCTCAACTTGACCCACCCCATCTCTATCACCTTTAGTGAAACTACCTCTTTCTGACATTCTAAATCAAGTCAAATCAATTCTAGCTAAGGTTTGGATAAGTGAGTAGGTAATTTATACTCTAATTCACTGTAATTTAAAACTCAGTACGTGGTATAAACATGTATAATGCTTGTAACAAAGGCTTGAACAAACACCTTACCAAACAATTACACTATTAACTTACATGTGAATATATAATTAATAGGTGTACGCTGACCCTTAATGTTTGTGACTATATATATATTTTTAGTAAGTATCAAATAATATTTTTCAGTAATACACATACCAGTGATACATTAAGATAGAAAGAGCAAATGCATAATACCAGAGTATTTATGAAATAGACAACTATCTCCAGTCCTTACGAATTGTAATCTTAAAGTCTCTTATTAGCTGTTCACAAGGCTAGGACCACCTTCAAACACCTTGACTTGTACTTGCGTGTCTGACTTTCCTGTTAGTCTTGACCTTATGTTGCCTCACGATGCTTCCTTATGTGGAGATTTTCTTCTTAGTTTGCAGGTAGGTGCAAAACTCTTATCTGGCAGATGACAGGGTCTACCAGGATTTGGGAATCTTGTAGACGTTTTACAGCTGGATGTGATTCTTCTTTCTCTCTTGCTCGTGAAGAGCATTGAGTTCTCACTGTAGCTCCCTTCAGTAACCACGAGCTCAACCGTTCCTTGATTTTAACTGGCGGCTTTATTCTGTAGTTTTAGTCAGAATTATCACCTTCCGTGAGAACTATAAAGTAAATGAAAAATACAGTTAAGCACACTCTTACAACCTTATCTTACGAGTGACTTATTAGCTTGGTATAACTCTGAAGTGCTTACATACATAACAGTTTAACCGGCGTTATAACAGGTTCAGATTAACACATGAATAAAGGAACAAATACCTCATTGGCTGCTTATTACAGAAGGGAGGAAATCAAACTTCACACTTATTATTCCTGGCATGAATTCACACTTCATCCTAACATACTCTTCAACGTTTATGAACTACTCCCGATGACATGAAAACTTAGCTAACGCAGCGCAGGATTGCCTTCCCTCCAAAGGTGTGTTGCTACAATAACGATCCCCGTTACAACAGTATTAGCTACGTAGTTCCGCTTGTATTATCATTTCCCCCCGCACAGCGGACACATAAACAATTCAAACAAAAGACAACGAGATATCCTGTAAGTCTAACTGTCAGTTACATTAGATGCACTATTGTAAAGTGACTGTTCCACTGGATGTCATAAGGTGAATGCACCAATTTGTAAGTCGCTCTGGATAAGAGCGTCTGCTAAATGACTTAAATGTCTTAAATGTAAAGTGCATGTAGGCAACGGAGAGAAAAAACAATGGTGCAGTTGAGGCCATGAGGTGGGGCATGGTTTATAAATCTAGATAGCTGGTGTCAAAATTTGACCGTAGGGTGTTAGCAAATATCATTTAAAGTTTACCCTGTTCATCTATGGCAAAGAAACGCATATGTTTATTGATGGAACAAATGACAAGCTTTGTTATGCACATGCGCTGTATGAGCCTTATACCTGTACATTTCCACTGTCTGTTTCTCTGATGTAAGAAGAAGCCAGTGTTTTTCCTCTCTTGTTTCTGAGTAACTTAGTCACGTTGCCAAAGACAAAGGGATGTCTGAGAGTGAGTTATCCATCCAGTTATTTTCAGATCTTTCAAGGGCACAGCTGTGTGGACATATGAAGAGAACAGAGGCTAGCTTGAGCAGCAGTGACAATTCTAATGCAGAAAGGGGTAACAAAACTGTCCCGGACCCACCTGGCCACGGAGTACTCACAAACAGTTGGTAGGTGTGTTCAGTGTGAGTGCCTCTGTGGGGGCAGGATTTCGTCTATGGATGGATTCTATCATGAGGAGGCAACCGTGAACAGTTGTCTGAAGAAAGTCCTTCTGTTCTGAGTGTGTTGTCAGGGTCATGATGAGGCTTATAGAGAAGAGAGTGAGATGGAGAGAGAGAAGGAGAGAGAGATAGGTGGAGAGAGAGAGAGTAAAGGCATATAGAGAAAGCAAAAGCCAGAGGGAGAAAGATAGAGGAAGGTTCAGAGAGAGAAGGAAGAGAGAGAGAGAGTCTAGAGGTGTGCAGGTGGAGTGTAGTGATCAGCGTTGGGCTTTGACTCCACTTAGTGGAACTGCAAAGCTTTTCGCTTCACTGAGGCACGGCATGAAAACACACACACACACAAAAAATTAGCCTACAAATAACAAACATACACCTGCAATGTCTTTGCAATCCCAGGACAATTAGTGTGTGTGTGTGAGTGTGTGTGTATGTGAGAGAGAGAGAAATTGCAAGTATGAAGCAATGAGTGTGTGTGTGTACGTACTGGCTGCATCACCAATCCTGTTAGTGGCCAACTGGCCAGGATGGCATGCAATGTCTCACCATTGTTGAGTCCAGCTCCTGTTTCCGACATCTGCTCACTTCATCCTTGCCCATCTCTCAGCCTGCAGTATAATCCTAGTGCACTAAAAAGCTCCAGTAATTCGCTTTATCGCTCTCAGCACTTATCCTAAGACTTAACCCTTACCCTAACCCTTATTCTAAACCTAACCATAACCTTATCAAGCAGTTGCTTATCAACAGATAGTTTGTTAATAGCATGAGCATCTACAGATGGAAAATCCGGACTATCCAAATAAAGTGTGACCGAAAAAGGCCTAAATGGGGGGCGACAGGTAGCCTAGTGGTTAGTGTTGAGCCAGTAACCGAAAGGTTGCTGGATCGAATCCCTGAGATGACAAGGTAAAATTCTGTCTTTCTGCCCCTGAACAAGGCAGTTAACCCATTGTTCCTCGGTAGACTGTCATTGTAAATAAGAATTTGTTCTTAACTGACTTGCCTAGTTAAACATGCAAATGGCCTCAATGGTGCTGCCTGTGCGCTCAGATAAAATGCCATAGTGGGACAGATACAAAGAAGAGTTCTCTATGGCGTTACCAGAGTTGATTTGCTGTCTAGTTAGTTGGGTTAGGCGCCTTTCCTTCTAACTAATATAATCCCTCACTCTGCATGTCCGTTGCAAACATCTTGTTTTGCCTCCTCACTGAAGAGCCAGGTCACCTGTGATACAAGTCAGTATTAGATGTCCATCCATGTCTGAGGACATCGGGAGATGATGTGGATACCGGCCACTAGGGGCAACAGTGAGAGCTGTTACCTTTAAGTAGGTTTCAGTATTGCTAGACTAACCCTTTACTTTAACCCTTATTTTAACCATTAAGAGTTAATGCCTAATCTTAAAATTTTGGAGTTAATGCCTAAACTTAACCTTAAACACTTCTAAATGTGATGAATGTCTAATTGTGACATGAGACTGTGAGAGCTCCAAGAGCGCCACTTCACATGGTCATTCATTGGCCTCATTTTTTACTGCTCAAACATAGGCTGTCATTGTTTCACATCAAAAGACAATTCCTATACCCAACTCCCTCCTCCAACCATGTTTACCCCTCCAAGAGTTGTGTAGGGTAGGACTAATTTGGTTGTACAGGAGGGGCGTGGTCTGTCATTCTCTGCAGGAAGAGAAGAGGAGAGAGACAGGGCGAAGAGGGAGAGAAAATGATCTTTGTGTGATTCCTGCCATATCTGATGTTATCCGGTAGGTAGAGACACTGAGGCCCGTGTTGTCGGTCGGTCCGACTGGTAGCCAGTTAAGTCATTCAGCCTCAGTACCAGACAGAGTGCACTCCGCTCAGCAGCACAGCACAGAACTGGGACGGCGAGGAGAGAGACGAGGCTGCTACATGCTGCAGCTGCTCGTTTACTAGTGAACATTCTCGCATTGATCCGCGAAGTGAGATTGGGGCTTTTCCCAACACATTCGAAGGAGGGATTTAATCATGTTTCGAACCTTAGTCGCGCTGCTGATGCGACTGGCAGCTGTGCAGGTAGGCTACGAAACCGTTTCTTCGGTTTGGTATAGTGGTGGGGTTGGTTGGCTATGGGACAGGGGTCTGAGTGACGGCTTGGTTTTTGCTCTATGATGATGGTCAACTCACTAAGGGAGACCGGGGTTGGTTGTCACAAGTATTAATCTCATTTGTATTTCTCAGCACCAGTATTATTTACAGTATTATTTTCAATATTAAGAGAAAGACCAAGGTCTAGGGTTGAAATGAGGACCCTTTTTATATTCCAAAGAAGAGTTATAAGCCACCAAACATTCAGTCCACTTGTGACAACCAGTTACCAGCCCTATTGCAGGGTTGGATGTCACATCAACAGCCCCATCGTGGGGTTGGATGACACACAGTATGGGGTTGGTTGTCACAATATTTGCTAGTAGCTTATTCCTTTTGTAACATGAAATTAAGCAATATTGCATACAGTCTTATAAATAGCCGAGCCTTTGTTTGATGGAACGATATTCCTAACAAAATTAAGCATTTACTCCGTTAGAATAACATTACGTTTTTTTGTAAATTTGTGTGTGCCCATAATTATTCAAGGATACTCCCATAATTCAAACATTTACGAGTAAAATACCAATAATTTCCTTTTTACTTTCACCTATGAAAAACACAAATTCTCCTCACCTCAAATGTTTTGTCATGTTGACATGAGTTGACCAGGTGGATGAGTTATTTCAAAGAATTCACACTTTTGAACCAAATATTACACCATGCCATTTAGATTGGGAGTAATTAACGCTGTGACAACCAACCATTGAGACAACCTACTCGGCGTAAGTCTGCAGGATATGACTGCATTCATTTCCTTCTACATTGCCTACATATTAGGCTGTTGGTTTATATTGATTTTAAACTACACTCTTAGAATTAAAGGTGCTAAGTAGAACTGAACAGTGCTGGGTAGAACCCTCTTTGCAGGGATCTGCAAAGAACCCCCTGTATATGGTTCTGCCTCGAACCCTCTATGTAGGGTTCTACCAAGAACCATTTTTATCATCTAAAGGTTCGTCCTAGAAGCATCTATGAAGGGATCTACCTTGAACCCAGCCAGAGTTAATATATCCAACAAGTGGAATTGTTAGTCATCCACAACCTGCATTCAGAATGACTGCCGGGGTCGGGAATGTACAATATTGAGACTATCTCAATCATGTAAACTGTAACAACCATTTCAGTAACGGGTGCAATAAATCCAACAGATTGTTTAGAAAACTGTATGCTATTTATCTTTGTGTAGCATAAAATGTATTAACTACTCAATTTACGTTTAAAAAAACACACATATATTACAGTAAACCGAACAATTCTGAAAATCTCCCAGCAATAGAGCATGCTGTGAAATATTACACAAGGTTCTATGTAGAACCCTTCTTGCCTTCCAAAGTATCCTTCTTGCCTTCCAAAGAATCATCAGAGAACCCTTTCTTCCAAAACGGGTTCATAGGATGTTAAAAAGGTTCTAGGTAGATCCCTCTCCCTCTGCAAAGAACCCTTTTACAACCCTTTTTTCTAAGGGTGTATGCATTAGGATCTTGCTCAAATGTAGGCTAATTGTGCATTCCATTTTGATAAAATGAATTTGTTTTTCAACATGAATATCTGAGTTTCGGTCTGGCACACAAATTAGCAGTCATAGCCGCTACAGTAGCCTGCACTTTGTTTAAACTGCAGCTCTCCTATGTTATTTCTTTACTGAATTGCCCATTGATTTGCCTAATCACACTGCACATTTGACGGGCAATAGCTTACTCGGTGAAGGGAATTGTTGTCGTTTTGGAAGTATTCCCAATAGCCTCTTAGGGACCGTTTAGTTTACGCTCTGCTCTGTATTCACCCATGATTCATAGCGGTCGTTAACTGTAGGCTTGATCTGTAACCTAGGCTATGCAGGCTGGGACAGGTGTAGAAAGGTTGACTTTTCTAGCCTATGCGATGCCGTTATGGCTATTTGAGACGATACCGTTAATATTGTGTACTGCAGACAGGTCACAAGGCTGAAGTTGCGCCCGTGCACTAAATCGGATGTGTATTGAGAGATACACTATAACCTAATTTGATTCAGCCCTAACCTAGACACTAAGAAAATAGGGTTAATCAAGAGTTCTTTGGGAATGGTGATGGTTCTATGTGGAACCATAAATTACTCGAGGATCTCTTTGCAGTTCCCAAAAGGCTCATTTACATTTTTTGGGGACGTAGCGTATGGTTCTTTTTGTGCAATGGTGAGCGAGAGTGCCATTCCAGTTTATCTAATCTGTTGTGTTATGCCAGTACAACATGTTATAGATGACTATGGCTGGTAGCATTGTTTTGTGAAAGACTCATCTATGGCCTTGTCAGTGGTCAATTTGTCTTCTCAGCAACATCTAGTGGCTACAGTGCTATCACACCTGAGTCAACTTGTCAATTAACACAATCATAACACAATCATAACACTCATGGAATTTTAAAGGTCCTGAACAGTCAATCTGATTCCCATGTAAAATATCCTTTTGAGTGACTTAAATATCACCCATAATATTTTTGGGGGATAGAAATGCTCAAAATGTAAGATACTTACTTTCTTATCATGGCTAACTACCAATACATTTTAAAAGACAGGCTGAGTGGGCGGGAAGCTTATATTAATTTATTCACTTTGACTGATTCCTCTTTGTAAGGCCTATGTTAAGAAACTTGGGTGCAGTGTTGCAGTAGAATGTTGTTTTTATACATCTCCCATTTGGTGTGTCTTTCGTGATGTGGCACTGACAGATGTGTTGACATGACAACTGCGTCAGAGTTTTGAATCTCCCCCCCACACTGTTGTTCCATGCTGACTGAAGACCTAGCTAGCCAGTAACTAGCTAACACCAGACACACATGAAAGGAGAAACATATGCATGTATTTGCCATAGGTTAATATTGTAATCTTTGAATTATACTTGCTGACACCATACAGTCAATTTATGGCACCAGTAGAGTAACTATCCATCTACTTAAACCACACCCCTATGCATACATGCCTTTTCCGATGTCAGTTAGAAGGCGGTACTTATTTAAATTAAGTAAGAGAATGTCACGCTACCGTTGGTGTATTAAAACGAGAGAGTTATGGTGACGTCACCCTGTCCCCTTAATAATCCCGCCTCCTGAATCCAAGTGTTTGACACGGGGAGGGGACCAGTAACTTCATGATCAAACTTTAGGTCAAGCACACTTTTACACTCATCACACACACCTTTTGACTGGAAGGAGAGCGAGTGCACATATTTGTTTGACAGTGAATTGTTTTTCACAGGATGTTATATTTAACAGGCTACAGTCTTTAATCCCTTTAATCTTTTTGGTTGTTGTATTGGCTGTATTTACCAACGGTCTGTATAGGTCCAGAAAAATACATCAGTTATTGTCTATTTTTATTATTATATTTTTGCTCTGCCTGAAATTGCTGTCTCTGCGCCACGGATGTATTTCCTATGTCTCTTCCCACGGAGGCTTCCCCAATTCAGGGTAAAAAGCAAGCATCTCATGCACTGCAGGAGCTGTACTTATACTACGCTCTCTTCTGGAACAATGTGGACCAACCAGAATTCCGATGTTTACTCGCAGAGGACCATAGGGAAGAAGCGGCTACTATTAAGAAAACAAATTCAAAACTTGCCTAATCTACTTGGGAAAGTACCCCCGCCTACCTTCTCCTTCTCTACACCACAGCCTGGACGCCATTCCGAGGTGTTGAGAGTATCACCACCATGTCAACACTCCTTGACTTAATAGCCAATGCTTTCCAGGGACACCTTCCCGAAGAAGTCTCCCACTCCCCTGGGAAATGGAGCAGGACCGTTACCTCTGGTGGATTTAGCGGATTATACTGTCTGCAATCCTGCTGCCCAACCATGGAAGCATGTCACCCGCCGTAGGCCAAACGGAGGGAAGTGGCTTGTGGCTAGTGGGGCTTCTTTGGTGTTCGGAAGCTCAACCCAAATCCAATTGTTCAACAGCTTCGCCGTCTTGGCTATGGAGATTCTCGCGCCTTCGTCCCTATCCACCCTCCTTCCCAGGGAGATTCTGCCTCGGACTAGGATTCTCCAAGTTCCCGAGAGGGACTCTGCCCCAGACTCAGATCCGCTCACCGTCAAAAACATTGTGCTATCCTGGGGCTTGGTTACAAGACAATAATAAGCTGCTTCCTACCATTTTACACCAGAACATGGGAGCTGTCGCTATAGTAATCCATGTGGGATCTGTCATTTAGCAGACGCTCTTATCAGAAGCGACTTACAAATTGGTGCATTCACCTTATGACATCCAGTGGGACAGTCACTTAACAATAGTGCATCTAAAACTTAGGGGTGGGGTGAGAGGGATTACTTAACCTATCCTAGGTATTCCTTAAAGAGGTGGGGTTTCAGGTGTCTCCGGAAGGTGGTGATTGACTCCGCTGTCCTGGCGTCGTGAGGGAGTTTGTTCCACCATTGGGGGCCAGGGCAGCGAACAGTTTTGACTGGGCTGAGCGGGAGCTGTACTTCCTCAGTGGTAGGGAGGCGAGCAGGCCAGAGGTGGATGAACGCAGTGCCCTTGTTTGGGTGTAGGGCCTGATCAGAGCCTGGAGGTACTGAGGTGCCGTTCCCCTCACAGCTCCGTAGGCAAGCACCATGGTCTTGTAGCGGATGCGAGCTTCAACTGGAAGCCAGTGGAGAGAACGGAGGAGCGGGGTGACGTGAGAGAACTTGGGAAGGTTGAACACCAGACGGGCTGCGGCGTTCTGGATGAGTTGAAGGGGTTTAATGGCACAGGCAGGAGCCCAGCCAACAGCGAGTTGCAGTAATCCAGACGGGAGATGACAAGTGCCTGGATTAGGACCTGCGCCGCTTCCTGTGTGAGGCAGGGTCGTACTCTGCGGATGTTGTAGAGCATGAACCTACAGGAACGGGCCACCGCCTTGATGTTAGTTGAGAACGACAGGGTGTTGTCCAGGATCACGCCAAGGTTCTTGGCGCTCTGGGAGGAGGACACAATGGAGTTGTCAACCGTGATGGCGAGATCATGGAACGGGCAGTCCTTCCCGGGAGGAAGAGCAGCTCCGTCTTGCCGAGGTTCAGCTTGAGGTGGTGATCCGTCATCCACACTGATATGTCTGCCAGACATGCAGAGATGCGATTCGCCACCTGGTCATCAGAAGGGGGAAAGGAGAAGATTAATTGTGTGTCGTCTGCATAGCAATGATAAGAGAGACCATGTGAGGTTATGACAGAGCCAAGTGACTTGGTGTATAGCGAGAATAGGAGAGGGCCAAGAACTCGCCACGCCACCTGGTAGGAGCGACCTGTCAGGTAGGACGCAATCCAAGCGTGGGCCGCGCCGGCGATGCCCAACTCGGAGAGGGTGGAGAGGAGGATCTGATGGTTCACAGTATCGAAGGCAGCCGATAGATCTAGAAGGATGAGAGCAGAGGAGAGAGAGTTAGCTTTAGCGGTGCGGAGCGCCTCCGTGATACAGAGGAGAGCAGTCTCAGTTGAATGACTAGTCTTGAAACCTGACTGATTTGGATCAAGAAGGTCATTAACCCTCATTGACTCTTGTTTTAGTCCACTTCCTCGCTCAAAGCATAGGCACAATGGTACAGTTCTAGACCATCTTTTATCTATACCATTTCAAACTAGCCCTATTGTATTTTCAAGTAAGGGGTTATCAATTGAGCATAGTATGCTTGTATTAGAGACTCCATCTGATCTGAAATCTTGCAGCTGTGGCATTGAACTGATTCATGTAAATGCCAGCAGTTTGATCTCAAAAATGTATTTTATTATAGCTCCTGCCTCTCAAACCATATTTACAACCAACAAGTGCTCTTAGCCAATTGTCTGACTTGTTATCTGACTATGCTAAATCTGATTTATTCATTTTGGTTGATCTTAATCAGGATTAGTTGGATTAGATGATTGAGCTAAATCTAACTCAGTTGATAACTGAATCAGTCCGCCTTTTAAACACCCTGAAAAATCTACTCTTTTAGATATGATTTTGACAAATGCCCCTCACAAGTATACAACCAATGGAATATTTGCTAATGAGTTCAAATCAAATCAAATCAAATCAAATTTTATTTGTCACATACACATGGTTAGCAGATGTTAATGCGAGTGTGGCGAAATGCTTGTGCTTCTAGTTCCGACAATGCAGTGATAACCAACAAGTAATCTAACTAACAATTCCAAAACTACTGTCTTATACACAGTGTAAGGGGATAAGGAACATGTACATAAGGATATATGAATGAGTGATGGTATAGAGCAGCATACAGTAGATGGTATCGAGTACAGTATATACATATGAGATGAGTGTGTAGACAAAGTAAACAAAGTGGCATAGTTAAAGTGGCTAGTGATACATGTGTTACATAAGGATGCAGTCGATGATGTAGAGTACAGTATATACATATGCATATGAGATGAATAATGTAGGGTAAGTAACATTATATAAGGTAGCATTGTTTAAAGTGGCTAGTGATATATTTACATAATTTCCCATCAATTCCCATTATTAAAATGGCTGGAGTTGGGTCAGTGTCAATGACAGTGTGTTGGCAGCAGCCACTCAATGTTAGTGGTGGCTGTTTAACAGTCTGATGGCCTTGAGATAGAAGCTGTTTTTCAGTCTCTCGGTCCCAGCTTTGATGCACCTGTACTGACCTCGCCTTCTGGATGATAGCGGGGTGAACAGGCAGTGGTTCGGGTGGTTGATGTCCTTGATGATCTTTATGGCCTTCCTGTAACAACGGGTGGTGTAGGTGTCCTGGAGGGCAGGTAGTTTGCCCCCGGTGATGCGTTGTGCAGTCCTCACTACCCTCTGGAGAGCCTTACGGTTGAGGGCGGAGCAGTTGCCGTACCAGGCGGTGATACAGCCCACCAGGATGCTCTCGATTGTGCATCTGTAGAAGTTTGTGAGTGCTTTTGGTGACAAGCCGAATTTCTTCAGCCTCCTGAGGTTGAATAGGCGCTGCTGCGCCTTCTTCACGACGCTGTCAGTGTGAGTGGACCAATTCAGTTTGTCTGTGATGTGTATGCCGAGGAACTTAAAACTAGCTACCCTCTCCACTACTGTTCCATCGATGTGGATAGGGGGGTGTTCCCTCTGCTGTTTCCTGAAGTCCACAATCATCTCCTTAGTTTTGTTGACGTTGAGTGTGAGGTTATTTTCCTGACACCACACTCCGAGGGCCCTCACCTCCTCCCTGTAGGCCGTCTCGTCGTTGTTGGTAATCAAGCCTACCACTGTTGTGTCGTCCGCAAACTTGATGATTGAGTTGGAGGCGTGCGTGGCCACGCAGTCGTGGGTGAACAGGGAGTACAGGAGAGGGCTCAGAACACACCCTTGTGGGGCCCCCGTGTTGAGGATCAGCAGGGAGGAGATGTTGTTGCCTACCCTCACCACCTGGGGGCGGCCCGTCAGGAAGTCCAGTACCCAGTTGCACAGGGCGGGGTCGAGACCCAGGGTCTCGAGCTTGATGACGAGCTTGGAGGGTACTATGGTGTTGAATGCTGAGCTGTAGGGTTAGGGCAGTGTGGGTTAGGGCAGGTGGGTTAGGGCAGTGTGCAGTGTGGTTGAGATTGCATCGTCTGTGGACCTATTTGGGCGGTAAGCAAATTGGAGTGGGTCTAGGGTGTCAGGTAGGGTGGAGGTGATATGGTCCTTGACTAGTCTCTCAAAGCACTTCATGATGACGGAAGTGAGTGCTACGGGGCGGTAGTCGTTTAGCTCAGTTACCTTAGCTTTCTTGGGAACAGGAACAATGGTGGCCCTCTTGAAGCATGTGGGAACAGCAGACTGGTATAGGGATTGATTGAATATGTCCGTAAACACACCGGCCAGCTGGTCTGCGCATGCTCTGAGGGCGCGGCTGGGGATGCCGTCTGGGCCTGCAGCCTTGCGAGGGTTAACACGTTTAAATGTCTTACTCACCTCGGCTGCAGTGAAGGAGAGACTGCATGTTTCCGTTGCAGGCCGTGTCAGTGGCACTGTATTGTCCTCAAAGCGGGCAAAAAAGTTATTTAGTCTGCCTGGGAGCAAGACATCCTGGTCCGTGACTGGGCTGGATTTCATCTTGTAGTCCGTGATTGACTGTAGACCCTGCCACATGCCTCTTGTGTCTGAGCCATTGAATTGAGATTCCACTTTGTCTCTGTACTGACGCTTAGCTTGTTTGATAGCCTTACGGAGGGAATAGCTGCACTGTTTGTATTCAGTCATGTTGCCAGACACCTTGCCCTGATTAAAAGTTCAGTGACCATTGTCCCATTGCCTGCATAAAACGACCTAAATCTCGCACTCACATTGTTACATGACAAATGTGACTGGAGGTTGTGACAGATATCTCTGACTCGGATCAGTCCCTACATTATTTTATTGCAGATAAGCATGCTCCATTCAATAAACTAAGTGTAAGGGATAGAGCTAATCCCTGAACTATCAAAGAAACTTCAGGTGAGAAATTTAGCTTGGGCTAAGACTAGGCTAACTGATTCTATGTAAAAGCTTAAAAATAGATGCCTATCCCAGGTTAGAAAAGCACAATCCTCATACAGTACTTCTTGAAATGTATATCTGAGAATCGTGGGAATCCAGCTTCATTCTGGAAGGTAGTCAAATCTCTAAAACAAAACACCATCCCCTCGTTATCAAAGCAGGTTATGACAGCCTCGGCTCACATAACAGATAAGATGGACATTTGGTGTGCTTTTAATAACCATTTTGCCTCAGTAGGTAAAGATGGCGCTGACAGATAGGGCAGCTGTGCTTCTAGCTCCTAAGCAACTTTGCAGTATTTGTTTTTCTGTGTTATTCATTACATTATTATCCCAACATTTTTTGTGGTGTTATTAAATACAACCGGAAACAGCAGAGGGAGCACCCCTCTATCCACATCGATGGGACTGCAATAGAGAAGGTGGAAAGCTTCAAGTTCCTCAGTGTACACATCACTGACGAACTGAAATGGTCCACCCACACAGATAGTGTGGTGAACAAGGCGCAACAGTGCCTCTTCAACCTCAGGAGGCTGAAGAAATTTGGCTTGACACCTAAAACCCTCACAAACTTTTACAGATGCACAATTGAGAGCATCCTGTCGGGCTGTATCACCGCCTGGTACGGCAACTGCACAGCCCACAACCGCAGGGCTCTCCGGAGAGTGTTGCGGTCTGCCCAACGCTTCACCGGGGGGAAACACCTACGCACCCAATGTCACAGGAAGGCCAAAAAGATCATCATGGACAACAACCACCCGAGCCACTGCCTGTTCTCCCTGCTATCATTCAGAAGGCGAGGTCAGTACAGGTGCATCATAGCTAGGACCGAGAGACTGAAAAACAGCTTCTATCTCAAGGCCATCAGTCTTTTATTAAATCGCCATCACTAGCACCTTAGAGGCTGCTGCCCTATATACATAGACTTTAAATCACTGGCCACTTTAATAAATGGAACACTAGTCACTTTAATGATGTGGATATCTTTCGCATTACTCATCTCATATGTATATACTGTATTCTATTCTACTGTATTTTAGTCAATGCCACTCCAACATTGCTCGTCCAAATATTTATATATTCTTAATTCCATTCCTCTACTTTAGATTTGTGTGTATTGTGTGTATTGTTGTGAAATTGTTAAATATTACTTGTTAGTGTCACGCCCTGACCTTAGAGATCCTTATCTATTCTCTATGTTTGGTTAGGTCAGGTTGTGACTCGGGTGGTAAAATCTATGTTTCCTATTTCTTTGATTTTTTTGTTGAGTGTGGTTCCCAATCAGAGGCAGCTGTCTATCGTTGTCTCTGATTGGGGATCATATATAAGTTGTGATTTTCTGTTTGGGTTTTGTGGGGTGTTTTTTTCTGTTTAGTGTCTGTGCCTGACGGAACTGTTCGATTTCGTTTTTGGATTTGTTATTTTTGTTTGAGTGTTTCTTGTAAATAAATATCACTTTCCACGCTGCGCTTTGGACCACTCTTCCTTCCACCGATGATGAGCGTTACAGTTAGAAATTATTGTACTGTTGGAGCTAGAAACACAAGCGTTTCGCTACACCCACAATAACATCTGCTAAACATGTGTATGTGACCAATAACATTTTGATTTGATTCAAGGTCTACCGATTTGATAAAATAGCTTCTGAAAACTCTGATTCCAGCTGAGGGAGTTCTTAATGCACTTCGAGCCAAGTCGCAGAGAACGATACATTCCCAGATACACATTCCTCATTTTCATTTCAACCATTGCATGTCTATGATATGCTAAGTGCCTTATTGAAAATGTATGTTAAAAAAAAATCAGCAGAGGCTGACTCCCTTGATCCTTTTTGCTATAGCTTTCTGACCCACTTATCATTAACCTTAGAATCATTAACCTATGTTTTTAACTTGACAATTGTTTCTGGGGTTATCCCTAAAATCTGGAAGTCCTCCCCGTACACAAAGGCAGCGATCCTTCTGAATTGGATAACTACTGTCCAACTTCCAAGCTATTTTGCCACGCCAACGTTTTAGAGTCCCTGGCCAACTCTCAGCTGAGAACTTAAACTTCTCATCATATTCTTAATGAGCACCAACCTGTTTCTAGTCCTGGACATAGCACTGTTTCAGCAGCTACACTTGTCTTAGATTATGTGCTGTATTGTTTAGACCATAAAACGATTGTCTTAGATGATGTGCTATATTGAAAAAAAAGTGGAGATTTAAGATTAGTTTATTTTCTAGAAATACATCCAGCCTCATTTGGATTGTTCAAGCAGTGCTTCTCCCAGTGCTTGATAATGGGGATATAATCCACATGCATGCGGCAGCCTCTGCTTTAAAACCTTTAGATTCAGTCTATTATTCAGCACCGCGTTCTTTTCACTGGGGACCATTTTTGTTGACATCGCTGCATTTCGTATAGTTCTGTTGGCTGGGACTCTCTGACTACCAGAAGGGCTCAAAATGGGTGTCACGCCTTGGTCATTGTATTTCGTATAGTTCTGTTGGCTGGGACTCTCTGACTACCAGAAGGGCTCAAAATGGGTGTCACGTTCTTGTATTTTGGTTCTGGGACTCTCTGACTACCAGAAGGGCTCAAAACGCCTGGTCATTGTATTTTGTATAGTTCTGTTGGCTGGGACTCTCTGACTACCAGAAGGGCTCAAAATGGTGTCATTGTCATTTTTCGTATAGTTCTGTTGGCTGGGACTCTCTGACTACTAGAAGGGCTCAAAATGGGTGTCACGCCTTGGTCATTGTATTTCGTATAGTTCTGTTGGCTAGGACTCTCTGACTACCAGACACGCCTTGGTCATTGTATTTCGTATAGTTCTGTTGGCTGGGACTCTCTGACTACAGAAGGGCTCAAAATGGGTGTCACGCCTTGGTCATTGTATTTTGTATAGTTCTGTTGGCTGGGACTCTCTGACTACCAGAAGGGCTCAAAATGGGTGTCACGCCTTGGTCATTGTATTTTGTATAGTTCTGTTGGCTGGGACTCTCTGACTACCAGAAGGGCTCAAAATGGGTGTCACGCCTTGGTCATTGTATTTTGTATAGTTCTGTTGGCTGGGACTCTCTGACTACCAGAAGGGCTCAAAATGGGTGTCACGCCTTGGTCATTGTATTTTGTATAGTTCTGTTGGCTGGGACTCTCTGACTACTTCAAAATGGTGTCATTGTCATTGTATTTTGTATAGTTCTGTTGGCTGGGACTCTCTGACTACCAGAAGGGCTCAAAATGGGTGTCACGCCTTGGTCATTGTATTTTGTATTTTCGTTATATTATTTGCTCAGGCCAGGGTGTGACATGGGTTTATGTTGTTGTATTTCATATTGGGGTTTTGTATTATTGGGATTGCGGTTGAGTAGGGGTGTTGTATAGGCTTGGCTGCCTGAGGCGGTTCTCAATCAGAGTCAGGTGATTCTTTTTGTCTCTGATTGGGAACCGTATTTAAGTAGCCGGGGTTTCACTGTGTATTTCGTGGGTGATTGTTCCTGTCTCTGTGTAGTTTCACCAGATAGGCTGTAATTAGGTTTCACGTTCCGTTTGTTGTTTTTGTATTTGTATAGTTATTTCATGTGTCACTTTGTTCATTAAAGCCATGAGTAACCACCACTCTGCATTTCGGTCTGACTCTCTTTCTACAAACGAAGAACGGCGTTACAATGGGTTACTTTTTGTATATACAGCGGTTCTCCAGAGACTCCCCCACTAGTTCAGATATTAACTGGAGATCCAGCACTTGTAATACCCACTCTCTACACTGTCTGGTTCTGGAGGTCCCACAGGAACATACCCTTTTAGTTTTTATGCCCCCAGCTCATGGAATAGTCTTCAGGCAACCTTGGAATTAGACTCGATGGCCCCTATTGGACAGTTTAGTTTTTATGCCCCCAGCTCATGGAATAGTCTTCAGGCAACCTTGGAATTAGACTCGCTGGCCCCCATTGGACAGTTTAGATCGAGTTTAAGGAAGGTCATATGTGAGAGTTGTGTCTGTTTTGAATAATCTTGTTGTATTTATTATATTGATATTATTTATTGTATGTTCATGTTCACAGGGCTCCCTTGCAAATGAGACCCTGTTCTCAATGGTGACCCACCCTGTATACATATGAAGTAAATGAATGTATAAGCAACAGTCATTTTTCGTACTTTGGTCATCATACTTTGATCTGGTTTCATCCAAATATCATCACATTTGATTAAAAACATGATTTTGATTTTGAAATGGTTCTTTAAACACTCTCAGAATAAAGGGTTCCAAAGGGGTTCTGTGCAGAGGGATAGGGTTCTACCAAGAACTGTTTTGATCAGAATAAACCTTTTTGGATGACAAGGGTTCTTTGTGAGGCAAAGGGTTCTATCTAGAACCTTTAACATCCTAAAGAAATCTCAGTCGTCCAACAGCCTATCGACCAAACAATCAACCTGTCGACTAAATGCGGTCAGCCCTACTACCCAACCTATTCGGTTTTGCATCTTCATTGCATTCATGTATTCATTTAGAAGAGTATGAGAGTGTTTGAAACATGCTTGGAGATGTTTTATGTTAGAAATTAGGCTACGATAAGCAACAGAGATAGAAATAAATAGAGACAGATGAGTGATTTGCAGAGTGTTGGCAGATTAGAGGTTTTGATTAGAATGAAATAGAAAAGGCATGAGATGAATGAGTTAGGTCACGTCATGGAAAGGTCAAGGGTTACAGCGTTTTGACACACACATCTATGATGTGAGCTGGTCTGGTTTGTTCTAGGCTCCGTTTCCCCATGAGCATTTCGCTACACTCGCATTAACATCTGCTAACCATGTGTATGTGACAAATAACATTTGATTTGTTTTGATTTGAATGGTAGTGCACCGATGTTTCAGTACTTCTGTAGTACCCTATTCCTCCATATCTTCCCTGAATGAATCACTGATCTGATAGAGCTCTGCCTTCACACCGATGTTTCAGTACTTCTGTAGTACCCTATTCCTCCATATCTTCCCTGAATGAATCTCTGATCTGATAGAGCTCTGCCTTCACACCGATGTTTCAGTACTTCTGTAGTACCCTATTCCTCCATATCTTCCCTGAATGAATCACTGATCTGAAAAGAGGTAGGTGAAAGCAAGCAAGGGGTTCCAAGACATTTCAGTTGTGTAGCCATATCAGATCTGTGATCACCATTTCTTTTTTTATTGTACCTTTATTTTACTAGGCAAGTCAGTTAAGAACAAATTCTTATTTTCATTGACGGCCTAGGAACAGTGGGTTAACTGCCTGTTCAGGGGCAGAATGACATGATGGTAGAGAAGAGGGAGGGTGCGTTTCTGAAGTGTGTTTCTGAAGTGCTGTATAGGTTCTGCATCCCAAACGGCACCCTATTCCCTATGTAGTGCACCACTTTTGACCAGAGCCCATTGGTAGTGCACAAATAGGGTGCCATTTGGTACGCCGACAGGAGGTCTTTCTCAGTCTAATCATACTACCTGCTTACCCTTACACTCATTACTCCAATCACCAGCCTGAGTGGACTCTTAACAACAACATATGTCATTGTGCCGTTCTGTGAGGGGGATAGGGCGGAGGGCATAGAGAGGTAGCCTACACATTAGATATTAGTTGTCTGTCTGCCGCTGGGCTCGGCCCCTCCTAATGAGCAAATACTGTTGCTGTTATTTGACACAGTTATAGACCTTTATGTTGTTAGAATTAGAATAGTATGTCTCTTTTATGCAGCCTATAATATAAATATATTGCATTTGGTGGTGGTTATTATGTCACTTCTCTTGCCTATTATGATAGTTATTAGTGGTTATTACATCGTTGTGAACTCTTTTCATTTAAGCTACTCTGTAGACACTTTTTTTCAAAGCATTTTACAGTGCAGTGAGTGCATATTATATATATATATTATATATATACATATTTAAGTATGTGTAACCTATCCAGGTCTATATTGATCTTTTTTCTCACACCTTCTGTTCTTCCTCTCTGTTCTCCAGATTGCTGTGCAGGGCGGAGGTGCCGTGGGGTCATTGCCATGGAGGCAGGGATTGTTGCCGTGCACACGAGGCTTCTCCCAGGAGGAGTACAGTGTTGCCGTGGACGAGGAGCTAAGAGAGGGACAAGCCCTCCTCAACGGTACACACACACACACACATACACACACACATACACACACACATACACGCCTTACTTCACCACAAGGGCTGGCGATTCAAACAACAACCTAAAACTCTGGGTGGGGATATTTTTGGAGAGTAACCTAACATGATATGTTTTGGGAGTAGCTTCATATTATGTTTGGGTGATATTTGAGTCGTCATGTTTTTAGCTGCGGGCCAGGACTGAGGGTTGGGTAATCAAATCAAATCAAACAGTATTTGTCACATGCGCTGAATACAACAGACTTTACCATGAAATGCTTATTTAAGAAACTTAAGACTTGAGAAAATATTTATTAAATAAACTAAAATAAAACAAATAAAAGAGAAACTAGAAAATAACAATTCTGAGTCAGGGTACCGAGTCAGGGGGTACCGGTACCGAGTCAATGTATGGGGGTACAGGTTAATTGAAGTACCGTAATTGCTGGACTATTAAGCGCACCTGAATATAAACCGCACCCACTGAATTATAAAAGAATATGTATTTTGTACATAAATACGCCACACATGTCTATAAGCCACAGGTGCCTACCGGTACATTGAAACAAATGAACTTTACACAGCCTTTAAACGAAACACAGCTTGTAACAAAAATAAATAGACTTTAATGAAACACGGCTTGTAACTAAAATTTAAACAGTAGCCTACCAAGCCTCCTCCTGTGCACTGAAACCACTGAAGTCATCTCCTTCGGTGTCGGAGTTGAATAGCCTCAGAATTGCTTCATCCGATGTTGGATCGTTTTCATTGTCGCTCTCGTCACTTTCATCCGGAGGCAAATACCCCGCTGAGCTCATGCTGCCCCTTCAACACGCAGCAGTCCAGCCTTTCGAAACCTGTTGATGATAGTGGATTTTTTGACAATGCTCCACGCTGTCAGGACCCACTGGGAGACTTGACCATAAGTTGCTCTTCGCATGCGGCCCGTTTTAGTGAAGGATTTCTCCCCACTTGTCATCAAAGCCTCCCACTGAACAAGGAGCGCCACCTTAAATGCACGATTTACACTGATGTCGAGTGGCTGCAAATACTTTGGGCCATCTGCTTTTCTTCCCTCTGAAAGGTTTGTTGTCGTTTTGCACTGAGTCAGTTCCTCACGCTGCTGATTACAACGTCTTATAATCGACTCATTAAGGCTAAGCTCCCATGCAGCAGCTCTATTTCTTTTTCCAACAGCCAGATCGATTGCCTTCAACTTGAAAGCTGCATCATATTCATTTCTCTGTGTCTTTGCCATGATGAGGGTGACAAAATTACTACTGTAATCAGAATGATGGGAAGTTTGAGCAAGCTCGATTTACGTCACATTATGTGACGGTGCTCAGCTCGCATGAATCTTGCGAAAGCGGGAAAAATCCATAAATTAGCCGCGTCATTGTATAAACCGCGAGGTTCAGAGTGTGGGAATAAAGTAGTGGCTTATAGTCCAGCAATTACAGTAATATGTGCATGCAGGTGGGGGTAAAGTGACTATGCATAGATAATAAACAGAGAGTATATGCAGGTAGTGACTATGTATAGATAATAAACAGAGAGTATATGCAGGTAGGGGTAAAGTGACTATGCATAGATAATAAACAGAGAGTATATGTAGGTAGTGACTATGTATAGATAATAAACAGAGAGTATATGTAGGTAGTGACTATGTATAGATAATAAACAGAGAGTATATGTAGGTAGTGACTATGCATAGATAATAAACAGAGAGTATATGTAGGTAGTGACTATGTATAGATAATAAACAGAGAGTATATGTAGGTAGTGACTATGCATAGATAATAAACAGAGAGTATATGTAGGTAGGGGTAAAGTGACTATGCATAGATAATAAACAGTGAGTATATGTAGGTAGGGGTAAAGTGACTATGCATAGATAATAAACAGTGAGTATATGTAGGTAGGGGTAAAGTGACTATGCATAGATAATAAACAGAGAGTACATGTAGGTAGTGACTATGCATAGATAATAAACAGAGAGTACATGTAGGTAGTTACTATGCATAGATAATAAACAGAGAGTATATGTAGGTAGTTACTATGCATAGATAATAAACAGAGAGTATATGTAGGTAGTTACTATGCATAGATAATAAACAGAGAGTATATGTAGGTAGTTACTATGCATAGATAATAAACAGAGAGTATATGTAGGTAGGGGTAAAGTGACTATGTATAGATAATAAACAGTGAGTATATGTAGGTAGTGACTATGCATAGATAATAAACAGAGAGTATATGTAGGTAGGGGTAAAGTGACTATGTATAGATAATAAACAGTGAGTATATGTAGGTAGTGACTATGCATAGATAATAAACAGAGAGTATATGTAGGTAGTTACTATGCATAGATAATAAACAGAGAGTATATGTAGGTAGGGGTAAAGTGACTATGTATAGATAATAAACAGTGAGTATATGTAGGTAGTGACTATGCATAGATAATAAACAGAGAGTACATGCAGGTAGGGGTAAAGTGACTATGTATAGATAATAAACAGAGAGTACATGCAGGTAGGGGTAAAGTGACTATGTATAGATAATAAACAGTGAGTATATGTAGGTAGTGACTATGCATAGATAATAAACAGAGAGTATATGTAGGTAGGGGTAAAGTGACTATGTATAGATAATAAACAGTGAGTATATGTAGGTAGTGACTATGCATAGATAATAAACAGAGAGTACATGCAGGTAGGGGTAAAGTGACTATGTATAGATAATAAACAGAGAGTACATGCAGGTAGGGGTAAAGTGACATAGATAATAAACAGAGAGTACATGCAGGTAGGGGTAAAGTGACTATGTATAGATAATAAACAGAGAGTACATGCAGGTAGGGGTAAAGTGACATAGATAATAAACAGAGAGTACATGCAGGTAGGGGTAAAGTGACTATGTATAGATAATAAACAGAGAGTACATGCAGGTAGGGGTAAAGTGACTATGTATAGATAATAAACAGAGAGTACATGCAGGTAGGGGTAAAGTGACTATGTATAGATAATAAACAGAGAGTACATGCAGGTAGGGGTAAAGTGACATAGATAATAAACAGAGAGTACATGCAGGTAGGGGTAAAGTGACTATGTATAGATAATAAACAGAGAGTACATGCAGGTAGGGGTAAAGTGACTATGTATAGATAATAAACAGAGAGTACATGCAGGTAGGGGTAAAGTGACATAGATAATAAACAGAGAGTACATGCAGGTAGGGGTAAAGTGACTATGTATAGATAATAAACAGAGAGTACATGCAGGTAGGGGTAAAGGACTATGTATAGATAAAAACAGTGACTATGTATAGATAATAAACAGAGAGTACATGCAGGTAGGGGTAAAGTGACATAGATAATAAACAGAGAGTACATGCAGGTAGGGGTAAAGTGACATAGATAATAAACAGTGAGTATATGTAGGTAGTGACTATGCATAGATAATAAACAGAGAGTATATGTAGGTAGTTACTATGCATAGATAATAAACAGAGAGTATATGTAGGTAATTACTATGCATAGATAATAAACAGAGAGTATATGTAGGTAGTTACTATGCATAGATAATAAACAGAGAGTATATGTAGGTAGTTACTATGCATAGATAATAAACAGAGAGTATATGTAGGTAGGGGTAAAGTGACTATGCATAGATAATAAACAGTGAGTATATGTAGGTAGTGACTATGCATAGATAATAAACAGAGAGTACATGCAGGTAGGGGTAAAGTGACTATGTATAGATAATAAACAGAGAGTACATGCAGGTAGGGGTAAAGTGACTATGTATAGATAATAAACAGTGAGTATATGTAGGTAGTGACTATGCATATATAATAAACAGAGAGTATATGTAGGTAGGGGTAAAGTGACTATGTATAGATAATAAACAGTGAGTATATGTAGGTAGTGACTATGCATAGATAATAAACAGAGAGTACATGCAGGTAGGGGTAAAGTGACTATGTATAGATAATAAACAGAGTACATGCAGGTAGGGGTAAAGTGACATAGATAATAAACAGAGAGTACATGCAGGTAGGGGTAAAGTGACTATGTATAGATAATAAACAGAGAGTACATGCAGGTAGGGGTAAAGTGACATAGATAATAAACAGAGAGTACATGCAGGTAGGGGTAAAGTGACTATGTATAGATAATAAACAGTGAGTATATGTAGGTAGTGACTATGCATAGATAATAAACAGAGAGTATATGTAGGTAGGGGTAAAGTGACTATGTATAGATAATAAACAGAGAGTACATGCAGGTAGGGGTAAAGTGACATAGATAATAAACAGAGAGTACATGCAGGTAGGGGTAAAGTGACTGTGTATAGATAATAAACAGAGAGTACATGCAGGTAGGGGTAAAGTGACATAGATAATAAACAGAGAGTACATGCAGGTAGGGGTAAAGTGACTATGTATAGATAATAAACAGAGAGTACATGCAGGTAGGGGTAAAGTGACATAGATAATAAACAGAGAGTACATGCAGGTAGGGGTAAAGTGACTATGTATAGATAATAAACAGTGAGTATATGTAGGTAGTGACTATGCATAGATAATAAACAGAGAGTATATGTAGGTAGGGGTAAAGTGACTATGTATAGATAATAAACAGTGAGTATATGTAGGTAGTGACTATGCATAGATAATAAACAGAGAGTACATGCAGGTAGGGGTAAAGTGACTATGTATAGATAATAAACAGAGAGTACATGCAGGTAGGGGTAAAGTGACATAGATAATAAACAGAGAGTACATGCAGGTAGGGGTAAAGTGACTATGTATAGATAATAAACAGAGAGTACATGCAGGTAGGGGTAAAGTGACATAGATAATAAACAGAGAGTACATGCAGGTAGGGGTAAAGTGACTATGTATAGATAATAAACAGAGAGTACATGCAGGTAGGGGTAAAGTGACATAGATAATAAACAGAGAGTACATGCAGGTAGGGGTAAAGTGACATAGATAATAAACAGAGAGTACATGCAGGTAGGGGTAAAGTGACTATGTATAGATAATAAACAGAGAGTACATGCAGGTAGGGGTAAAGTGACATAGATAATAAACAGAGAGTACATGCAGGTAGGGGTAAAGTGACTATGTATAGATAATAAACAGAGAGTACATGCAGGTAGGGGTAAAGTGACATAGATAATAAACAGAGAGTACATGCAGGTAGGGGTAAAGTGACATAGATAATAAACAGAGAGTACATGCAGGTAGGGGTAAAGTGACTATGTATAGATAATAAACAGAGAGTACATGCAGGTAGGGGTAAAGTGACATAGATAATAAACAGAGAGTACATGCAGGTAGGGGTAAAGTGACTATGTATAGATAATAAACAGAGAGTACATGCAGGTAGGGGTAAAGTGACATAGATAATAAACAGAGAGTACATGCAGGTAGGGGTAAAGTGACATAGATAATAAACAGAGAGTACATGCAGGTAGGGGTAAAGTGACATAGATAATAAACAGAGAGTACATGCAGGTAGGGGTAAAGTGACATAGATAATAAACAGAGAGTACATGCAGGTAGGGGTAAAGTGACTATGTATAGATAATAAACAGAGAGTACATGCAGGTAGGGGTAAAGTGACTATGTATAGATAATAAACAGAGAGTACATGCAGGTAGGGGTAAAGTGACATAGATAATAAACAGAGAGTACATGCAGGTAGGGGTAAAGTGACATAGATAATAAACAGAGAGTAGCGGCAGTGAAAAAAGGGGGGTGGCATTGTAAATAACCCGGGTAGCCATTTGATTAGCTGTTTTATGGCTTAGGGGTAGAAGCTGTTAAGAAGCATTTTGGATCTAAACTTGGCACTCTGGTACTGCTTGCCGTGCGGTAGTAGTGAGAATATTCTATGACTAGGATGGCTGGAGTCTTTGGCAATGTTTAGGGCCTTCCAGTGACACCACCTGGTATAGAGGTCCTGGATGGCAGGAAGTGAAGTACTGGGCCGTACGTACTACCCTCTGTAGCTCCTTGCAGTTAGAGGCCGAGCATTTGCCATACCAGGCGGTGATGCAACCCGTCAGGATGCTCTCGATGGTGCAGCAGTGAAATATTTTGAGGATTTGAGGACCCATGCCAAATCTTTTCAGTCTCCTGAGGGGGAATAGGCGTTGTTGTGCCCTCTTCACGACTGTCTTGGTGTGTTTGGACCATTTTAGTTTGTTGGTGATGTGGGCACCAAGGAACTTGAAGCTTTCAACCTACTCCACTAAAGTCCTGTCAATGGGAATGGGGTGTGCTCGGACCCCTTTTTCCTGTAGTCCACGAAGTCTCTGACCACCTCCCTATAGGCTGTCTCATCGTTGACTGTGATCAGGCCTACCACCGTTGTGTCGTCTGCAAACTTAATGATGGTGTTGGAGTCGTGCTTTGCCACGCAGTCATGGGTGATTAGGGAGTACTGGTAGGGACTAAGCATGCACTCCTGAGGGGCCCCCCGTGTTGCGAATCAGAGTGGCAGATGTTTTGTTGCCTACCTTTACCACCTGGGGGCATCTCGTCAGGAAGTCCAGGATCCAGTTGCACAGGGAGGTGTTTAGTTTCAGTGTCTTTAGCTTAGTGATGAGCTTTGAGGGCACTGTGGTGTTGAACGCTGAGCTGTATTCAATGAACAGCATTCTCATGTAGGTGTTGCTTTTGTCCAGGTGGGAAAGGGCAGTGTGAAGTGCAATAACGATTGCGCCATCTGTGGATCTGTTGGCGCGGTATGCAAATTGGAGTGGGTCTAGGGTTTCTAGGATAATGGTGTTGATGTGAACCATGACCAGACTTTCAAAGCATTTCATGGCTACAGACGTGAGTGCTACGGGTCAGAAGGTATTTAGGCAGGTTACCTTGGTGTTGTTGGGCACAGGGACTATGGTGGTCTGCTTGAAGCATGTAGGTATTACAGACTCTCACAGGGAGAGGTTGAACATATCAGTGAAGACACTTCCCAGTTGGTCAGTGCATGCTCAGAGTACACATCCTGGTAATTTGTCTGGCCATCCGCCCTTGTGTTGACCTGTTTGAAGGTCTTACTCACATTGTCTACGGAGTGCATGATCACACTATCTTCCCGAACATCTGGTGCTCTCATCCATGATTCAGTGTTGCTTACCTGGAAGCACGCATATAAGTAATTTCGCTCGTCTGGTATCTCGCTCGTGTCACTGTGCAACTCATGGCTGGGATTCTTAGCATCTACATAATCTGACCACTTCCGTATTGAGCGAGTCACTGGTACTTCCTGCTTTTGTTTTTGCTTGGAAGGACAGAACTATGGTCAGATTTGCCAAATGGAGGGCGAGGGAGAGCTTTGTACGCGTCTCTGTGTGTGGATTAATTGTGGTCTAGAGTATTTATTCCATCTATTTGCTCAAGTAACATGCTGGTAGAAATTAGGTAAAACAGATTTAATTTTTCCTGCATTCAAGTCACAGGCCGCCTCTGGATTTGCATTTTCTTGTTTGCTTCGTGCCAGCATCGTTTTGTGATGGTAAATAGACAGCTACAAAAAATATAAATTAAAACTTTCTTGCCGAGCAAAACCTCGAGACTTCCTAATATTACATTTCATGCAACAGCTGTTATTGACAAATAGACACAGACCGCCACCCTTTGTCTTACCGGAGGCAGCTGTTCTGTCTTGCCGATGCACGTACATTTTTTTACTGGAACAACCAACTGTATATTATCCATGTCGTCGTTCAGCCACGACTCGGTGAAACACAAGATCTTATAGTTTTTAATGGCCCGTTGGTAATATAAGATATCACAGTTTGGCCTGTTGGTAAGTGTTGCAGTCAGTGGGTGGAGTCTCTGCACTATGCAACAATATGGAGGAGTGTTTCATTACGATCAGGAGGTGGAGGTGAGTATTAGGGGAGGACGTGAGGGGCAGTGAGGTGGAAGGGGCTGAAACCATCTGCCTCGTCACACACACAGTGGGTGTTTTCCCACACACTCATTCACACACGCACACTCCACATACAAATGAAACATTGTGTGATAAATTATATTCATCTTGTCAGCCTGTATCTATCCTTTGATCAATGACCTTTGTGTGTGTACAGACAGGATGACCCACCCGGGGTCTCACTATTTTGTGTGTGTGTGCGTGTTTTCAATACTAGTGCCAGAGGCATACAGAGGCAGACCCAGCTGTGAGTCTGTCTGTTCAGGATGGTTAATTCAGAGTGTATTGTACTACCTGTCCTGTTGTCGTCTCTAGTCTGTTGGCTATTTATTTTATTTACTTTTCCATTGGCTCCTGTGACTGACTTGTGATCTGACTTTTTATGCTAGTGTTCTGACAGTGTACCATGGTAAAACACAGAGAGGGAGGGAGAGGGAGAGAGGAGAAGGAAAGCGAGAGAGACGTGTGTGTGTTTTACAACGTCACCTGTGCTAAATATGGTTTTAATTGTCCTGCTGAATCATTTTGTTGGTTCTTTGTATCTGGAGATTAGCCATTAGGTTGTATAGTCACACACACACACACACACACACACACACACACACACACACACACACACACACACACACACACACACACACACACACACACACACACACACACACACACACACACACACACACACACACACACACACACACCAGGAGGACACCTTATTGGTTTGGTTTTAGTTTGAAAGGCCAACGTCCAAATGTGTGTTTTGGTTGAAACCACCATTGTTAACAGAATCAATCCAGTACGAGCATGGTTCTCTTTGTCTCAGAGGGCTTCCTGTATCCCAAATGACACCCTACTCTGTACATGGGGCCCATAGGGCTCTGGTCAAAAGTAGTGCACTATGCAAGGAATCGGGTGCCATTTGGGACATAACCATGATACAGATGGCATAGCCTGGAGATAAATTCTTCCTGTTTCCTGCCTCGTTATTTTCTCATCCAGGAAGTCATGGAATCCTTTCGATATTATTATGTGTGAATATTAACTCAAAAAGAGCGGTCTGGTCAAAAGGGTGTCCTAAGTGATGCAGCCCAACACTTGGTTTAGTTTTGGAGAAACTGCGTCAACCAATCACAGGGAGCTTACATAGAGAGGAGGGGGTGGAGGCATCCTGTATCTGTTTCAGTTGGGAAAAGGCTTTCAACAGTTAAGTCACGGGGTGGTGTGTGTGTGTGTGTGTGTGTGTGTGTGTGTGTGTGTGTGTGTGTGTGTGTGTGTGTGTGTGTGTGTGTGTGTGTGTGTGTGTGTGTGTGTGTGTGTGTGTGTGTGTGTGTGTGTGTGTGTGTGTGTGTGTGTGTGTGTGTGTGTGTGTGTAGTTCTGCATGCACTCAGTGTACCAAAACAGGACAACACTCAGTGCAACAGACTGAGAGACAGGATAACATGGCAGTAGAGTGTTTGACCATGCCTCTGACTGAGTGGGTGTGGGTGTTAGTGCATGTGTGTGTTACCCACACTATATTGTAGCATGCTTAAAAACAGGATAAGGTGACGGAAGGAACAACACACAGTGCGCTGTAAACCCCAATGTGCTGTCATTACTCAAAACGTTTGAGGAAACCCATTAATGCAGTTACTTAAAGTGATTTTGTAGTCATTACTCAAACTGATAGTCAATGAGTCACTGTGACACCCCCAATATGCCAAGCCTCCAATATAATGTCTGAGTGCGCCTTGCCTTATCGAGTGAATTGTAGGGTTACCAGCCATGACTGTATTTATTTGTGACAGTGTCCCACCTGGCCAAATGCCAGGGAAAATGCAGAGCGCCAAATTCAAATAAATTACTATAAAAATCTAACTTCCATTAAATCACACATGTAAGATAGAAAATTAAAGCTACACTTGTTGTGAATCCAGCCAACATGTCAGATTTCAAAAAGGCTTTTCGGTGAAAGCAAACAATGCTATTTTCTGAGGATAGCACCTCCGTAAACAAAGAGAGAAAACCATATTTCAACCCTGCAGGCGCGGCACAAAACGCAAAAATAACAATATAATTCATGCCTTATCTTTGACGAGCTTCTTTTGTTGGCACTCCAATATGTCCCATAAACATCACAAATGGTCCTTTTGTTTGATTAATTCAGACGATATATATCCAAAAGGTCCATATATTTGGCGCGTTTGATCCAGAAAAACACCTGTTCCAACTTGAGCAACGTGACTACAAAATATCTCAAAAATTACCTGTAAACTTTGCCAAAACATTTCAAACTACTTTCATAATACAACTTTAGGTATTTTTTAAAGGTAAATAATCGATAAAATTGAAGACGGGATGATCTGTGTTCAATATAGGAGGAAAACAAACTGTAGCTTTCTGGTCATGTGCTTCTAATCTAACAGTACACTTCAAGTGACTCTCGTTCAAGATGGCCTTACTTCTTCATTACACAAAGCAATAACCTCAACCAATTTCTAAAGACTGACATCCAGTGGAAGCGGTAGGAACTACAAGAAGGTCCCTTAGAAATCTGGATTCCCAATGAAAACCCATTGAATAGAGAGTGACCTCAAAGAAAAAGAAATCTGAATGGTTTGTCTGTGTGTATAACAGAACTTATTTAGCAGGCGAAACCCAGAGGAGTTTTCTATCCAAATCTACTAATAATATGCATATCTCATCTTCTGGGGATGAGTAGCAGGCAGGTGAATTTGGGCATGCATTTCATCCGGACGTGAAAATACTGCCCCCTGTCACCAAGAAGTTAAATTAGTTTATTTTAATTCCTGTGGCCTTCACCAAGTGAGTTCCTAGGTGAATGTTATCATTGTGGGTAACGTCTTTACGACAATACTTATCTAATATGGCCTTATTGTGAGGCCTGAAACGGTTTACATGCCACATCAGGCCTGCAAGTAGATTGCAAAATTCCAGTAACTTCGACAAAACTCCAAGATTTTCATAAAAATCCTGTTTGAAGTATTTCAATGAATCTTCCATCTGGGGTTTTTAGGAAACTTGTGAAATTTACTTGGGAAATGCAACCCTACCTGCAAGTCACATTATGTTGGCTTGATGTGTGAAGTGTGATTGCTGTTGGATTCTAGCCAGAGTTAATATAGCCACCAGTTGGAATGTTTATTTAACTGCAACCTGCATTCATAATGATTGCAAGAGCTAGACAGACTGCAAGGAGACTACCTTAGCCATTTAAACTAAAACAACCATTTCAGTAGTTTAGAAAAATGTATGTTATTAATCTTTGTGTATCAATAATCACTCAATCACTCAATCACTCAATCACTCAATCTACATGAAAAAAACACAGATATGAAAAACAATTCCCCAAAAGATCAACCTGCAGTAGAGCATGTCGGGAAGAAGCATATATTTGTTATCATAACTTTAACAAATGTAGTTGATATGACTTCTCATTTCATGTTGATTCAGTACCACATAAACATGTTTTTTTTAAACTTAATTAACTTTGAGTTCAACTTACTAGAAGTATTTGAGTTAATGTCTTGGGGTTTACAGTGTGAGACCGAGACAAACAGATAGCAGGACAGACAGTCACATACAGGCAGGCCTGTATGACAGAGAGTGACAGGGACAGAGAGATTCTAACATAGACAGAGGAAAAGACAGAGTGACACACACACACAGAGAGTGACAGAGACAGACAGACAAATAGAGGGGTACAGGCGGCTGGAGGCTTAGTTAATTATTTAATTGGAGCAGGAGGAAGAGAGTCAATTATTAATGAAGGGATGGAGAGAAGCAATAATTCAAATCAGAAGGAGGGGGATGGAGGGTGCAATAGATGGTTAAAAAGGTGTGAGGGGTGGAGAGAGGAGCTAGGCTGTAGTAGAGGTTAGGTAAGGGACAAAAAGAGGGTTAAGATATGGAGAGATTAGAGTGAAAGGATAGAAAGAGAGGGATGAGGAAAGTTCATAGATGCTCCATGTATGGGCCACATTCTACGGTCTTTATTTCCACGTCTTCCTGTGATTCTCTGTGGTTGCTGCTTCTAGTGGTGATCTGGCGTTCCTGGCTGGTGAATAGGTTATATCTCTGTGTTGCTGACCCATGATGATCACTGCTGCCTCATAGGCTGGACTATCATTCTCAGCCTGGCCTCAGCATTAGCTAATTGTGCTGTCTGTATTAGTTACGGGGCCTGAATTGGAGGATTGGCTCTCCTGTAGGTTCACTTTCTCTGAACCCTTCCCTGTATGGGGAAGCAGAATCATTGTCACGTCGTGTATGTAGGTGGCAGGAAAGTCAATCGCAGGAGAATCAAACTTGGTATAAATTGAGTATTTTATTAACTTAAAACACAAACTCCAAAATCAAAGTCCATAATAAAATAAATGTGGGTACAAGAACCCGTCGCACACCAATCAATAAAACATGAACATAACAATAAACAATCTCTGACAAGGACATGAGGGGAAACAGAGGGTTAAATACACATAATATAATGAATGGGATTGGTACTAGACTGTAAGAAGACCAGACAAACGCAATGGAAAATGAAACATAGAGCAATGATGGCTAGAAGACCGGTGACGTCGATCACCACCTGAACAAGGAGAGGCATCGACCTCGGCAGAAGTCGTGACAATCATTTGACCACAACACTCTTTAGAAATAGGCATGTGGGAGTGTTTGGGGCTGTTTTTGGAGTTATTGTGGAGATTAATGCTTGATGTGACCATGACTGTCATTGTGTTTGTGTATTTCTGGTCAATGAATCACCTGATCACCCTGGTGACAGAGACTAGTGGTGGTAGGCTGACTCAAACCATGCTCATCCTTCCCGGTAATGGAGTGTGCGTGTGAGAGAGAGAAAGACAGAGATTTTTTTTTTTACTTAACTAGGCAAGTCAGTTAAGAACAAATTCTTACTTTCAATGACGGCCTAGGAACAGTGGGTTAACTGCATGTTCAGGGGCAAAATGAGAGATTTGTACTTTGTCAGTTTGGGGATTTGAACTTGCAACCTTTCGGTTACTTGTCCAATGCTCTAACCACTAGGCTACCCTGCTGCTCCTGCAGAGAGAGCAAAAGAGTGAAAGAGTGACAGACTGAGCGAGATAGAGGGATTGTATTACGGTTAGCTAGTCAGTGTGTTGTGCAGTGGCATCCTCTCAATTCATTCACACACATGTGTAAATTCCACACACAACTGCACTGCCTCTTGGGAAGCAGAAGACACTGATTTGATTCATGCTTGACCTCACTATCTCCCTTCTCTCTTTTCTCTATTTCCTCTCTCTCTCTCTGCTCTCCCTCTTTTCTCTGTGTGGGAGATTGTCCCAGTTACGCTCAACCCCATATGCCACTGTCTCTGTCTCAGTGGCGTAGCGCAGTTTCGTGCCCCCCCCCACAAGGTCCATACATTTTGTAGTTTAAAGCAAATTCATATTTTTTTTGTTATGGCTTATGACATGTTCATATGCTGGGGGGCCCAACCTCCAGGGGGAACCCAAAGCTTGGGGGGTCCACTTGCCTTGCCTGGGCAGCTGGGGTGAATGCTACACATATTTTGAGACTGGAGACAAAGAGCTCTATCTGTCTCTTTATATTCTCTCTCTCTCTCTCTTCCTCTAATCTCTCTCTTTCTGTTTCTGTCCACTCCTTTTCTCTCTCTCCCTATGTTTCTCTCTCTGTCTCTACCCCCTCCTTATATATGTTTATCTCTCTTACCTCCCCCATGTCCTTCATCACCCCCCCTCTCACTGTGAGAGAATGGAGTTGTATGTATCTGAGGTATAGTGTGTGACACGTGTTAGCGTGTTAGCGTGGGTAGTAGGAAGTGCTGGCGCAGGTCTTCAGGGGAACTAGCTAACAGAGGAGGGAGGGGCTCCTGTCAAACACAATCACTCCACATGTCTGATTAGAGGACTTGACCATCTGCGATCAATGAAAACACATCCCTCTTTTCTCCCCTCTATCCCTCCATATTTTCCCCTCTCTCCTTTGAGACTGTTTCCAAGTAGATCAACTTAAAACCCTCTTCTATTTCCTTCTCCATCCCATCATATACTTTCTCCTCTTTCTTTGTTTTCCTCTGAGACTTGCTCCGCGCTCTCTCCCTGCCCTGGGCGGTTTCTGTTTTGAGCTATAATCACAGCGGTTGGTTTGTCAGTGGTTGGACCGCACTGGAGTGATAGGGAGGTCCCAGTGGTCTTTTCACGGTCAGTGAGAGTTGATGGGAGAGCAGAAGACGGTTAGTGACCACAGAGCTACCACAGGGCAGAGCCAGATACAGTTCAGCGTTCACCATGAACTCTACTCAAAGTACCATGCACAACAACCAGGCAGAGAGGTTGTGTGTGTGTGTGTGTGTGTGTGTGTGTGTGTGTGTGTGTGTGTGTGTGTGTGTGTGTGTGTGTGTGTGTGTGTGTGTGTGTGTGTGTGTGTGTGTGTGTGTGTGTGTGTGTGTGTGTGTGTGTGTGTGTGTGTGTGTGTGTGTGTGTGTGTGTGCATGTAAGAGGGTTTTTTGTCTTTGGACTGGGTCTGGTTCTCATTATATGTCTGTGTGTGTGTGTGTGTGTGTGTGTGTGTGTGTGTGTGTGTGTGTGTGTGTGTGTGTGTGTGTGTGTGTGTGTGTGTGTGTGTGTGTGTGTGTGTGTGTGTGTGTGTGTGTGTGTGTGTGTGTGTGTGTCCGACTTACTGAGAAACACCAGCCGTGCCACGCAGACCTCTACAAGTATCTAAGGAATGCCAGTCAGGGGGAGGATCAGGAGTTTGGCTCGTTGGTGGACTATGATGACCCTGTGTGTGTGTGTGTGTGTGTGTGTGTGTGTGTGTGTGTGTGTGTGTGTGTGTGTGTGTGTGTGTGTGTGTGTGTGTGTGTGTGTGTGTGTGTGTGTGTGTGTGTGTGTGTGTGTGTGTGTGTGTGTGTGTGTGTGTTTCTTCGACTTCATTTTCATGTCCATAGTCCTCTGTCTATCTCTGTTCCTGTTTTATCATTACCTCCTTTTTTGGATAGATCCTGTGTCTTAGAGGATCATGAATGTTTGTGTGGGTGCATGTGTACGTGTGTATGTGCGTCTGTTTGTGTGTTGAGTGTGTGTGCCTTTGCGAGCACTGGTGTGTGTTAATTGATATCAGTGTTTTGAAAGCCTCTCCTCCGTGTGGTACTATCAGATAAGCAGTGCAGCTATTGTCTGTCTGTCTGTGTGTCTGTCTGTGTGTCTGTCTGTCTGTCTGTCTGTCTGTCTGTCTGTCTGTCTGTCTGTCTGTCTGTCTGTCTGTCTGTCTGTCTGTCTGTCTGTCTGTCTGTCTGTCTGTCTGTCTGTCTGTCTGTCTGTCTGTCTGTCTGTCTGTCTGTCTGTCTGTCTGTCTCTGTCTGTCCGTCTGTCCGTCCGTCCGTCTGTCCGTCTGTCCACTCTGAGTATCTGTCCTTATCCTTATTTAAACTCCTAATGTTACTTACTGACCCTCTGAAGGTTGTGTGTTTAAGAGTGAGAGAGAGAGCGAGAGAGAGAAAGATAAGGGAATATAAGGGAATTTCCTCTCACTGTTTTCCAAAAGTGCAGGAAAACAGTGAGCGGACATTGCTCTTTCCTCTATGTATTTGATTACATTTTTGTCCAGCTCCTGTGAATATTTCAGATGTTTGTAAAAACCATCTCCTTTCCTCTCCACTGCTTCTCAGCTCCTACCATATATACTAAAATGCAGATATATGGGATTTGTTTCAGGAAACTAGGTGTATGTCGCACGTCACTACTTCACAGGACAGGCATTTGAACATAAACATGTATTTTCTATCAAAATGTTGCCAGAAATGACTTCTGGAACATGTGAACTTTCATGTGCTTTAATAACAAACTTGTATTCCATCCATAAATACATAAAAATTACATTACGAGCATAGTTGGTTTAGCCACGGAAAAAGGAAGGAACCTTCCTGCTAGCCACAATTGGCTGAGATAAGTGATTTGTACCTTGTCAGCTCAGGGATTTGACCTTGCAATCTTTCGGTTACTAGTTCAACGCTCTAACCACTAGGCTACGCTGCCGCCCCGTATAGAAATATTATTTGAATCAGAAGCCAGTTGCATTGCTAGTTATAGCCTAATGTTAGCTAGCTAACATTGAACCTAGTTGGTTAGCTCTTTAGCTACCTGCAGATTGTTTGTATTGGTAGTGGTATGAGTTGGCATTATGCCGGTTCATTGTTTAGCTAGCAGGCTACAAAATACTGAATTTCACCAGATGATTACATTACCCATCAAGTTAGCCAGGTGTGTCTGGGGGTGATTACGGCCATCTATTGTATTTCATGAACATGTGTACATGTCTAGACGATAGTGATCCATCCACTTAGTTAGATGTGGCTGGGGGTGATTATAGCATTTCCTTCACATGACCCATCAATTTAGTGTGTTGGTTAAGTGTCATCTAATAATGATCAAATATTTTTATCTGGACACTCTATTTTTGATTTTGCTACTAAGCAAGTAACCATGTGTCAGGTAAGAATAATCAAATAATTATAAAATATATGCAAGTAACCATTTCACTGTACCGTTGACACCTTCTGTATCCTGTTTGCGTTTCTGTCTGTTTGTGTTTGTGCAGAGGGTGTTTCCTGTTGGGGTCTCTGTGGTACTCCTGTATAGTCATCCTTTCTGGTCTGTCAGCTCTGATACACTCAGCCAGCCTGTCAATCTGAGTCAGGGCTTTAGAGTAGCCACTTGTCTTAAACTTCACAGACACACTCTTAGGCATGTCCAGCACCCGTAGCACTCCAGGTCCATTCTTGTCCATCTCTTTGACAGCTAGCGGCTGTAGGAGGTTCAACATATCCATGTTAGGCATCCAGGAGAAACTCAACACATCAGGGTCTGTGTAGCTATAGTAGTTGGAGAGGTGGTCAGCAGAGAGGAGGTGGTCTATGATCTGTCCTGGGCCACACTTCTCCTCACAACTGTGACAAAGGTAGAAAGTATCCCTCCCCTCTGGACTGACACACAATGTCACCAGGCACAGACCGATAATGGGATATGGGGTGTTTGTGGGTTTCCTGGCCAGATGTTCCAGAACCAAGAAAGGGGCAAAGTAGACTTGACCGTGGTACTCATCTGTCTGGAAGAGCTCTGCCACTTGCTGTTGATGTTGCTTCCTGCGGACATGCTGCTTGAAGCGGCGGATGGTGTCAAACTTCACACCACAGTCCTGACAAGCGAGCCGATAAAGCAACATTTATCTTGCTTGGTTTGCGTTTCGTTTCCTCGACCCAGTCCGTCAAAATCCATGTGACAAATACACTTAGATTTTATTTGATATAGTGTGTGTTTACCAGAGACGGTAATGTGAATAACAACCTGACCTGCACCAAAGTCAGATTAGGATAAAGGCCAAGGACGAGATACGTGTATGTCTAACTGGGGTTTTTCCTTATTGTAGGCTACTACTTTTACCGCATTTAGTCTGGAAATCTTTGGTTGTTCACTAAACTAATCTCTCTGTTTGTTTAGTACTGTCACGCCTTGGCCATTGTATTTTGTGTTTTCGTTATATGTTTGGTCAGGCCAGGGTGTGACATGGTTTTATATGTTGTGGTTCGTATTGGGGTTTGTAGTATTTGGGATTGCGGCTGATTAGGGGTGTTGTATAGGCTTGGCTGCCTGAGGCGGTTCTCAATCAGAGTCAGGTGATTCTCGTAGTCTCTGATTGGGAACCTTATTTAGGTAGCCTGAGTTTCGCTTTGTATTTCGTGGGTGATTGTTCCTGTCTCTGTGTAGTTTCACCAGATAGGCTGTAATTAGGTTTCACGTTCCGTTTGTTGTTTTGTATTTTGTATCGTTATTTCATGTTTCACTTTTTCTATTAAAGTCATGAGTAACCACTACGCTGCATTTTGGTCCGACTCTCTTTCTACAAACGAAGAACGCCGTTACAAGTACATAGCCTCACATATGAATCCTTAAAGAGGTGGGTGGGGCGAAGGCTTAAGAGAGTGTGGACGATGCTGTATGGGTGTAGATAAAGGAGAGCTCTCCAGGAGGAGGACCAAAACATTCAAGGGACATTTTCTCAAAAGTGGGTTACAAAGTTTATCAACTTTCAAAGCAGAAATACTTTCCCATTGTTCCTCAACTGCAGTATATAATATACAATTTTCCAGCTTTGAGTCTCTACTTTTATCCAATTCATAAATCAAGGTTTAAAATGTTGCTACACAAGGCAGAATTGATGCAGTTGGTCACACAGATATGTAGTCGTACTATGACTGACAGATAAAACCCAGTATTATCAGGCATGTGTGTTCTCCTCTCTCTCTCTCTCTCTCTCTCTCTCTCTCTCTCTCTCTCTCTCTCTCTCTCTCTCTCTCTCTCTCTCTCTCTCTCTCACTCTCTCTCTCACTGACTGACTGACTGACTGACTGACAGACAGACCAGTCTGTTTGCATCCCAAATGGCTCCCTATATAGTGCTACCTTTGACCAGAGCTCTACGGGTCTTGGTCTAAATTAGTGAACCGAATAGTTAATGGAGAGGAAATGTAATCAGTCGGGCTTGTCAGTGGCGTTTAGGCCTGTCACACACTGTTAGATCTCCATCCACATCATGAAGACATACACACACGGACAACAGGCACAACCATTTCTCGACCTCAGAGAGGGAAGCGGTAGGAGATAAGGAGAGTTCATTAGAGTGTTAGAGGCACAGAGAGTTTCTGTGTTGACAGTGTCTCTATAGGCTCTCACACACACAGAGTCAGTGACACACTCTGGGTTGTGTTCAAGGGTGGGGGGGAAAGCGAGTACAGCACATTCATCTCTAATGACATTTTTCTCACCCTCCTAGCTTTCCATTCTATGTCCACCGTCAGCGACCGTTAGCAGTCGATGTCCGTCATGCTGTGTGTGTGTGTGTGTGTGTGTGTGTGTGTGTGTGTGTGTGTGTGTGTGTGTGTGTGTGTGTGTGTGTGTGTGTGTGTGTGTGTGTGTGTGTGTGTGTGTGTGTGTGTGTGTGTGTGTGTGTGTGTGTGTGTGTGTGTGTGTGTGTGTGTGTGTGGCAGCAACATTCCTAACTACCACATATGTTTTGCTCTTGCGGTTCAGAGGGGTGGACTGGTTTCTTCTGAGAGGATTTCTAGGGGACACGTTTCAGACAACCTGTATCCATGTCATTGTTAATCCAACCCATGTGGTATCAGCCTGACAAACAACTTTTCTCCATGTGTGTTTGCCTTTGCATCTCTGTGTGTGTAGGCTATATTATACCACCCGTCTGGCATAACCATTTGTTGTTATCAGGGTCAGGAGTATGTGTGTTTGTGTGTGTCTGGCCTGGAATCAAAGTCAGGTCTGTAACATGACAGCTGACCTATAATGATTAGCTCTGTTTGTATTTACAGTCTCCTGTCTGTCAAAACCACTTACCCCTATCAAACTCCTAACCCCTACCCCCTCCGCAACCGCCTACCCCCTTCCCCGACCTTCTCTGTTTAGAACTAGCCACTTGTCATATAGTACCTTTACCTCACCATAAAACAACCTCAAACATTGTATGAAACATAGGCCTAACTATGAAGCATAAAACAACCTTACACCATCCATACACAAGACCACCTTAGATCTAGTAATGTATACTGCAGCAGCATTATCACGCAACCATTTATTATAATGAGACACAGAGAGACAGGCTACCATATACTGCCTGCTGCTGGAGATTGTCCACCACACACACACACACACACACACACACACACACACACACACACACACACACACACACACACACACACACACACACACACACACACATGCATTGAGATTGCCTTTGTGTGGTAACTCTGCGTGAAACCTACCATGCCTTAGTTAGCATGTGGTGTCTAACGGCGTTACATAGTTGAATGCCTTGGCCCGGGCTGTTAATAGGACAAAGACCTAGCTCTGCATCCGAAAAAAAGTGTTTTTTTAATACCACAGCTCCGTGTGTGTGTGTGTGTGTGTGTGTGTGTGTGTGTGTGTGTGTGTGTGTGTGTGTGTGTGTGTGTGTGTGTGTGTGTGTGTGTGTGTGTGTGTGTGTGTGTGTGTGTGTGTGTGTGCGTGTGTGCGTGTGTGCGTGCGTGCGTGCGTGCGTGTTTGTAGGGTGTTTTCAGAGTGCAGAAGGTGATAATTGGAAGAAATCACAGGTTTAACACAGGATACAGGATAACAACAGATTATGAGGTGTGGAATCGTCAGTGGTGTGAAGTAACACAGGATACAGGATAACAACAGATTATGAGGTGTGGAATTGTCAGTGGTGTGAAGTACTTAAGTAAAAAATAATTAAAAGTACTGCTTAAGTAATTTTTTTACTATTTATATTTTTGACTTTGAGTTTACTACATTCCTAAAGAAAATAATATACTTTTTACTCCATACATTACGTGCCGTCCTTGGTCAGCTCTCCCGCTATCTCTCTCAGAATGACCTTCTTGATCCAAATCAGTCAGGTTTCAAGACTAGTCATTCAACTGAGACTGCTCTTCTCTGTATCACGGAGGCGCTCCGCACCGCTAAAGCTAACTCTCTCTCCTCTGCTCTCATCCTTCTAGACCTATCGGCTGCCTTCGATACTGTGAACCATCAGATACTCCTCTCCACCCTCTCCGAGTTGGGCATCTCCGGCGTGGCCCACGCTTGGATTGCGTCCTACCTGACAGGTCGCTCCTACCAGGTGGCGTGGCGAGAATCTGTCTCCTCACCATGCGCTCTCACCACTGGTGTCCCCCAGGGCTCTGTTCTAGGCCCTCTCCTATTCTCGCTATACACCAAGTCACTTGGCTCTGTCATAACCTCACATGGTCTCTCCTATCATTGCTATGCAGACGACACACAATTAATCTTCTCCTTTCCCCCTTCTGATGACCAGGTGGCGAATCGCATCTCTGCATGTCTGGCAGGCATATCAGTGTGGATGACGGATCACCACCTCAAGCTGAACTTCGGCAAGACGGAGCTGCTCTTCCTCCCGGGGAAGGACTGCCCGTTCCATGATCTCGCCATCACGGTTGACAACTCCATTGTGTCCTCCTCCCAGAGCGCTAAGAACCTTGGCGTAATCCTGGACAACACCCTGTCGTTCTCAACTAACATCAAGGCGGTGGCCCGTTCCTGTAGGTTCATGCTCTACAACATCCGCAGAGTACGACCCTGCCTCACACAGGAAGTGGCACAGGTCCTAATCCAGGCACTTGTCATCTCCCGTCTGGATTACTGCAACTCGCTGTTGGCTGGGCTCCCTGCCTGTGCCATTAAACCCCTACAACTCATCCAGAACGCCGCAGCCCGTCTGGTGTTCAACCTTCCCAAGTTCTCTCACGTCACCCCGCTCCTCCGCTCTCTCCACTGGCTTCCAGTTGAAGCTCGCATCCGCTACAAGACCATGGTGCTTGCCTACGGAGCTGTGAGGGGAACGGCACCTCAGTACCTCCAGGCTCTGATCAGGCCCTACACCCAAATAAGGGCACTGCGTTCATCCACCTCTGGCCTGCTCGCCTCCCTACCACTGAGGAAGTACAGTTCCCGCTCAGCCCAGTCAAAACTGTTCGCTGCTCTGGCTCCCCAATGGTGGAACAAACTCCCTCACGACGCCAGGACAGCGGAGTCAATCACCACCTTCCGGAGACACCTGAAACCCCACCTCTTTAAGGAATACCTAGGATAGGATAAAGTAATCCTTCTCACCCCCCCCCCTTAAAATATGTAGATGCACTATTGTAAAGTGGCTGTTCCACTGGATGTCATAAGGTGAATGCACCAATTTGTAAGTCGCTCTGGATAAGAGCGTCTGCTAAATGACTTAAATGTAAATGTAAATGTAATTTTCTCTGAAACCCAAAAGTACTCGTTACATTTTGAATCCTTAGCAGGACAGGAAAATGGTCAAATTCATGCACTTATCTAGAGAACATCCCTGGTCTGTTGCCTCTGATCTGGCGGACTCACTAAACACATGCTTCGTTTTTAAATTATGTTGGAATGTTAGATTGTGCCCCTGCTATCCGTAAATAAAATAAAAACAAGAAAATGGTGCCGTCTGGCTTAATATAAGGACTTGGAAACGTTTTATACTTTTACTTTTACTTTTGATACTTAAGTATATTTCAAATCAAATACTCAGTAGGATTTTACTGGGTGACTTTCACTTTTACTTGAGTAATTGTCTATTAAGGTATCTTTACTTTTACTCAAGTATGACAATTGGTTACTTTTTCCACCACTGAGATTCAACAATGTCTTTTCCTCTCCAACCCACAGACAGATTTATTTAACCTTTATTTACCAGGACATATTTATCAATGACAGCATCCCTTGTGTCTAGCCGGTCTCTCAGGTTCTCATGTCACGTGTTACTCTTTTGCAACATTGTGCAACACCATTCAAGGTTCTATATGTTTTGTATGTGATATGCTATATGTACTGTACGTAGTTGTATATGCACACTCCGCCTCCTCCCTTGAGTGTCAAAATATAGTTAAGTACAGTAGTGATCTATGTCGAAAAACATCCTTCATTTGTTCAGTTATAGCTCCATCAGTTACAAACTCATGCCCGATGAGCTACAGAGAACCTAGAATTCATAGTGTTTCTATATATACAGTAATTGTATGCGGTGATCCACCTCTTTATTGTCTGGCTAATCTTCCATAAACCCACTAATCTATGCTGCGTTGCTGTATGTCTGTATCCCGAAGTGCACATTTGTCCAGGGCCTGTCTGTCTGCCCCCTCACACACACACACACACACACACACACACACACACACACACACACACACACACACACACACACACACACACACACACACACACACACACACACACACACACACACACACACACACACACACACACACACACAGATGGATGTTATTATGTTACAGTATATGTGTAAATGGCTTCAAACAGTGAAAATGGCCCTACCATTACTGGTGGATAGAGGGGCTGAAGGAGGCTGACTTTTGAGTGGATGTCTTCTCCTCTGCTATTCTACTCTGACTGTAATGAATCTGCTGTGTGTGACTGGGTGGATATATTCATCAGGACTTCTCTTCAGTCTTAATGTTGCATGGTGGATAAATGCAGGTGGATGGGATCGACAGTGTAGCCTAGCACATCACAGTGCTTACTTACTGTATTCACAATGCAACACAACTCAACACAGCTATCTACAGTAGCTCATAACATTGTTGTGGAGTCTCTGTTTGTGTGTGTGCGTGCGCGCATGTGTGTCGTTACAGTGTTTGTGCATGTGATGGGTCACTGTTCCCTTAGGGCCTGTTTATGGGCACCATATTGGCTTTTCAGGGCGTGGCCGATTGATTTGATATGATTTCCATGGTGGTGTCAGAGGAGCTGGTAGTGAACAATGGAGCCACGGCCCCTCCCCCTTAATACCCAGCCCCGCCAACCGGGCGAGAGAAAGGCATCACCTTCTGGGGGTTGTCGGGGTGACCAAAGCAGCGCTAAGCAACCAGCTCCTCTCTGCAGGAGTGGGTGCCTGTGTCCCAAATGACACCCTGTTCTCTATATATATCTGTATCCCAAATGACACCCAACTCCCTATTTAGTGCACTACTTTTGACCAGAGCCCAAAATAGTGCACTACCTAGGGAATAAAGTGCCATTTGGTATGCAGGCTGTGTTCTTAGCAGAGACTGGGGACAGAGCTGAGGGTCATGTTTAATTACTAAGGGTCATGTTTAATAACGATATAATGAAGGGGGTTGAAAATGGCTTTGCAACTGTAACTGGTTGCTGTCGTTTGTGAGGGGTAGTTATTGGAGCATGTATGGTATAGTATGTGGGAGTTGAAATGGACATGTTTTGTTAATGTGGAGTTTATGAGGCAGGGAATAGTATCTGGTGCAGGGTTAGTGATTGTGACAGGAGAGGAGAGGGAGGCTTGGATGGAGGGAGGGATGTATAGAGGCTTGGATGGAGGGAAGGAGGGAAGTTCTATCATCCACTGACCCCCAACTGTCACTGTAACCACACACACACACACACACACACACACACACACACACACACACACACACACACACACACACACACACACACACACACACACACACACACACACACACACACACACACACACACACACACACACACACACACACACACACACGTTTAACAGCTGTTATACCCATCAATCATCTACAGCCGTGGCCAAAAATATTGTCACCTATGCACCAAGTAACTCAAAATGTTCCCTATTAATAAGTTGAAATTTAACAATGTATTTGGTCTCCACAATTATTTACTTCACTGTTAATATTACAGAACCTTTGTTTTTGATTAAGATTAAGACTAATGTATCCATTTAAATCAGAAAATAAACAGAAATGGCAAAAGACAAAATGATTGACACCATAGACTTAACCCATTTAATCCCTGATTCTTCCCACACATGAAAATATCCAAATCATATGTCATTAGTAACCCTTTGAAATAATCAATCATAATTTTTTGACATTTTCATGGGAAAGTAGGTGAAAAAGTGTGTTTATGGTCGGTCACAATTGAAACCGGTGGGATAATGTTTATTTTTATTTTTTTATTTCACCTTTATTTAACCAGGTAGGCTAGTTGAGAACAAGTTCTCATTTACAATTGCGACCTGGCCAAGATAAAGCAAAAAAAGAAAGAGGGAAAGAGGTAGTTGTTTGGGCTAAATTATAGGTGGGCTATGTATAGGTGCAGTAATCTGTGAGCTGCTCTGACAGTTGGTGCTTAAAGCTAGTGAGGGAGATAAGTGTTTCCAGTTTCAGAGATTTTTGTAGTTCGTTCCAGTCATTGGCAGCAGAGAACTGGAAGGAGAGGCGGCCAAAGAAAGAAATGGTTTTGGGGGTGACTAGAGAGATATACCTGCTGGAGCGTGTGCTACAGGTGGGAGATGCTATGGTGACCAGGGAGCTGAGATAAGGGGGGACTTTACCTAGCAGGGTCTTGTAGATGACATGGAGCCAGTGGGTTTGGCGACGAGTATGAAGCGAGGGCCAGCCAACGAGAGCGTACAGGTCGCAATGGTGGGTAGTATATGGGGCTTTGGTGACAAAACGGATTGCACTGTGATAGACTGCATCCAATTTGTTGAGTAGGGTATTGGAGGCTATTTTGTAAATGACATCGCAAATGTCGAGGATTGGTAGGATGGTCAGTTTTACAAGGGTATGTTTGGCAGCATGAGTGAAGGATGCTTTGTTGCGAAATAGGAAGCCAATTCTAGATTTAACTTTGGATTGGAGATGTTTGATATGGGTCTGGAAGGAGAGTTTACAGTCTAACCAGACACCTAAGTATTTGTAGTTGTCCATGTATTCTAAGTCAGAGCAGTCCAGAGTAGTGATGTTGGACAGGCGTGTAGGTGCAGGTAGCGATCGGTTGAAGAGCATGCATTTAGTTTTACTTGTATTTAAGAGCAATTGGAGGCCACGGAAGGAGAGTTGTATGGCATTGAAGCTTGCCTGGATGGTTGTTAACACAGTGTCCAAAGAAGGGCCGGAAGTATACAGAATGGTGTCATCTGCGTAGAGGTGGATCTGAGACTCACCAGCAGCAAGAGCGACCTCATTGATGTATACAGAGAAGAGAGTCGGTCCAAGAATTGAACCCCCATAGAGACTGCCAGAGGTCCGGACAGCAGACCCTCCGATTTGACACACTGAACTCTATCAGAGAAGTAGTTGGTGAACCAGGCGAGGCAATCATTTGAGAAACCAAGGCTGTCGAGTCTGCCGATGAGGATGTGGTGATTGACAGAGTCGAAAGCCTTGGCCAGATCAATGAATACGGCTGCACAGTAATGTTTCTTATCGATGGCGGTTAAAATATCGTTGAGCGTGGCTGACGTGCACCCATGACCAGCTCTGAAACCAGATTGCATAGCAGAGAAGGTATGGTGAGATTCGAAATGGTTGGTAATCTGTTTGTTGACTTGGCTTTCGAAGACCTTAGAAAGGTATGGTAGGATAGATATAGGTCTTTGGGAATCTCAGATGACACGAAAGAGAGGTTGAACAGGCTAGTAATAGGAGTGGCAAAAATTCTGGCAGATAATTTTACAAAGAAAGGGTCCAGATTGTCTAGCCCGGCTGATTTGTAGGGGTCCAGATTTTGCAGCTCTTTCAGAACATCAGCTGAACGGATTTTGGAGAAGGAGAAATGGGGAAGGCTTGGGCGAGTTGCTGTTGGGGGTGCAGTGCTGTTGACCGGGGTAGGAATAGCCAGGTGGAAAGCATGGCCAGCCGTAGAAAAATGCTTATTGAAATTCTCAATTATGGTGGATTTATCAGTGGTGACAGTGTTTCCTATCTTCAGCGCAGTGGGCAACTGGGAGGAGGTGTTCTTATTCTCCATGGACTTCACAGTGTCCCAGAACTTTTTTGAGTTAGTGTTGCATGAAGCAAATTTCTGCTTGAAAAAACTTTTCTAACTGCCTGTGTATAATGGTTTCTAGCTTCCCTGAACAGCTGCATATCACGGGGGCTGTTCGATGCTAATGCAGAACGCCATAGGATGTTTTTGTGTTGGTTAAGGGCAGTCAGGTCTGGGTAAAACGAAGGGCTATATCTGAAGGGCTATATATTCCTGGTTCTAAATTTCTTGAATGGGGCATGTTTATTTAAGATGGTTAGGAAGGCATTTAAAAAAAATATCCAGGCATCCTCTACTGACGGGATGAGATCAATATCCTTCCAGGATACCCCGGTCAGGTCGATTAGAAAGGCCTGCTCGTTGAAGTGTTTCAGGGAGCCTTTTACAGTGACGAGTGGAGGTCGTTTGACCGCTGACCCATGACGGATGCAGGCAATGAGGCAGTGATCGCTGAGATCTTTGTTGAAGACAGCAGAGGTGTATTTAGAGGGGAAGTTGGTTAGGATGATATCTATGAGGGTGCCCGTGTTTAAGGCTTTGGGGAGGTACCTGGTAGGTTCATTGATAATTTGTGTGAGATTGAGGGCATGACGTTTAGATTGTAGGATAGCTGGGGTGTTAAGCATGTTCCAGTTTAGGTCGCCTAGCAGCACGAGCTCTGAAGATAGATGGGGGGCAATCAGTTCACATATGGTGTCCAGAGCACAGCTGGGGGCAGAGGGTGGTCTATTGCAGGCGGCAACGGTGAGAGACTTGTTTTTAGAGAGGTGGATTTAAAAAAAGTAGAAGTTCAAATTGTTTGGGTACAGACCTGGATAGTAAGACAGAACTCTGCAGGCTATCTTTGCAGTAGATTGCAACACCGCCCCCTTTGGCAGTTCTATCTTGTCTGAAAATGTTGTAGTTTGGAATTAAAATTTCAGAATTTTTGGTGCCAAGATTCAGACACAGCTAGAACATCCGGGTTGGCAGAGTGTGCTAAAGCAGTGAATAGAACAAACTTAGGGAGGAGGCTTCTAATGTTAATGCATGAAACCAAGGCTATTACGGTTACAGAAGTCGTCAAAAGAGAGCGCCTGGGGAATAGGAGTGGAGCTAGGCACTGCAGAGCCTGGATTCACCTCTACATCGCCAAAGGAACATAGGAGGAGTAGAATAAGGGTGCGGCTAAAAGCAATAAGAATTGGTCGTCTAGAACGTCTGGAACAGAGAGTAAAAGGAGGTTTCTGGGGGCGATAAAATAGCATCAAGGTATAATGTACAGACAAAGGTATGGTAGGATGTGAATACAGTGGAGGTAAACCTAGGTATTGAGTGATGAAGAGAGAGATATTGTCTCTAGAAACATAATTGAAACCAGGAGATGACATTGCATGTGTGGGTGGTGGAACTAATAGGTTGGATAAGGTATAGTGAGCAGGACTAGAGGCTCTACAGTGAAATAAGCCAATAAACACTAACCAGAACAGCAATGGACAAGACATATTGACATTAAGGAGAGGCATGCTTAGTCGAGTGATCAAAAGGGTCCAGTGAGTGGAGAGGTTGGTTTGGGGTCACGGCGATTTAGACAGCTAGCCAGGCCATCGGTAGCAAGCTAGCATAGGATGGAGGTCTGTTATTAGCCACCTCTTGTGTTCCGTCAGTAGATTAGTGGGGTTCCGTGTGGTAGAGGGGATTAGTCCAAATCTCACAACAACAACAAAAATAAAAACATTAGATATAGTTATAGAGGCCCAAGAAGAAAACATAATAATAATAAAAATAAATAAATTGTCCGATTGTCTATTCAGATAGCAGCCGGTAAGACAGCTAACGGTTAGCAGGCCGCAGATGGGCGTTCAGGTAACGTCGCAACGGAGGAGCCAGCCGGATAACTCCTTCGGGTAGATAACGTCGGCAGTCCAGTTGTGAAGGCCCGGTGGGGCTCCGTGTAGGCAGTAAAATGGGTCCGGGTAGGTGACTGCAGCCCAGGAGTGATTGATGGAACTCAGGAGTGATTGACGGAGCTGGCTAGCTAGAATAATTTATGTTTGCTCCGGAATCCACGAAAGCCGATAGTCACACGAATAGCAGCTAGCTAGCTGTGAGATCCAGGTATGAATGTCCAGAGAGCAGTTGAAATCCAGGGACATGGAGAGAAAAATTGGTCCGGTATGTTCCGTTCCGAGCCGCGCAGCGCAGTACAAAACTGCCGATAGATTTTAGAACTAAAGGATAGCTGATGACCACAAACCGTGGTTAGCTGAATACTAACGATTTGCCAGTAAAGAAGCTAACTAGCTTCTGGATTAGCTTCTGGGCTAGCTTCTGGCTAGCTCCTGGCTAGCTTCTGGCTAGTTTCTGGCTAGCTTCTTGGAGTTTCTGGCTAGCTTCTTGGAGGATTACAGATTTGAGGTAAATAATACTTTTTTATAAATATAAATTGGTGAGGCGGGTTGCAGGAGAGTGTTTTGAAGATTAAAAAATAAAATGTATGTGAAAAAAGTTGTAAATATATATATATACGGGACACGACAAGACGAGGACAAAAGACGTCTGAACTGCTATGCCATCTTGGTGATGTATACTGAATTAACGTACTTCTCCTATGCGGTCATCAAACTTCTTATATATCCCAGCCCAGTTATAAACACATTTAATACATCAACGTATTTCAACATTGTTACTTTAGTGCAACATGTATTGAAACAATAATTTTGTAACATTTAAACTTGTACTTTAGTGCAATATTCATCGTAACATTGTCATTGTGACATTTCAGTGCAACATTCACTAACAACTGTATAGCAGTGCCTTGCGAAAGTATTCGGCCCTCTTGAACTTTGCGACCTTTTGCCACATTTCAGGCTCCAAACATAAAGATATAAAACTGTATTTTTTTGTGAAGAATCATCAACAAGTGGGACACAATCATGAAGTGGAACGACATTTATTGGATATTTCAAACTTTTTTAACAAATCAAAAACAGAAAAATTGGGCGTGCAAAATTATTCAGCCCCTTTACTTTCAGTGCAGCAAACTCTCCAGAAGTTCAGTGAGGATCTCTGAATGATCCAATGTTGACCTAAATGACTAATGATGATAAATACAATCCACCTGTGTGTAATCAAGTCTCCGTATAAATGCACCTGCACTGTGATAGTCTCAGAGGTCCGTTAAAAGCGCAGAGAGCATCATGAAGAACAAGGAACACACCAGGCAGGTCATAGATACTGTTGTGAAGAAGTTTAAAGCCGGATTTGGATACAAAAAGATTTCCCAAGCTTTAAACATCCCAAGGAGCACTGTGCAAGCAATAATATTGAAATGGAAGGAGTATCAGACCACTGCAAATCTACCAAGACCTGGCCGTCCCTCTAAACTTTCAGCTCATACAAGGAGAAGACTGATCAGAGATGCAGCCAAGAGGCCCATGATCACTCTGGATGAACTGCAGAGATCTACAGCTGAGGTGGGAGACTCTGTCCATAGGACAACAATCAGTCGTATATTGCACAAATCTGGCCTTTATGGAAGAGTGGCAAGAAGAAAGCCATTTCTTAAAGATATCCATAAAAAGTGTTGTTTAAAGTTTGCCACCTGGGAGACACACCAAACATGTGGAAGAAGGTGCTCTGGTCAGATGAAACCAAAATTGAACTTTTTGGCAACAATGCAAAACGTTATGTTTGGCGTAAAAGCAACACAGCTCATCACCCTGAACACACATCCCCACTGTCAAACATGGTGGTGGCAGCATCATGGTTTGGGCCTGCTTTTCTTCAGCAGGGACAGGGAAGATGGTTAAAATAGATGGGAAGATGGATGGAGCCAAATACAGGACCATTCTGGAAGAAAACCTGATGAAGTCTGCAAAAGACCTGAGACTGGGACGGAGATTTGTCTCCCAACAAGACAATGATCCAAAACATAAAGCAAAATCTACAATGGAATGATTCAAAAATGAACATATCCAGGTGTTAGAATGGCCAAGTCAAAGTCCAGACCTGAATCCAATCGAGAATCTGTGGAAAGAACTGAAAACTGCTGTTCACAAATGCTCTCCATCCAACCTCACTGAGCTCGAGCTGTTTTGCAAGGAGGAAGGCGAAAACATTTCAGTCTCTCGATGTGCAAAACTGATAGAGACATACCCCAAGCGACTTACAGCTGTAATCGCAGCAAAAGGTGGCGCTACAAAGTATTAACTTAAGGGGGCTGTATAATTTTGCACTCCCAATTTTTCATTTTTTGATTTGTTAAAAAGTTTGAAATATCCAATAAATGTCGTTCCACTTCATGATTGTGTCCCACTTGTTGTTGATTCTTCACAAAAAAATACAGTTTTATATCTTTATGTTTGAAGCCTGAAATGTGGCAAAAGGTCGCAAAGTTCAAGGGGGCCGAATACTTTCGCAAGGCACTGTATATATATATATATATATATATATATATATATATATATATATATATATATATATATATATTATACTATATATCTACTTGAGGCCTACACTCTATCTGAAGTGCACTGTTGAGACCGTGCAAAGATGGGCCACCACCACTTCTTAGACCTGATGGAGACATGGTATCTTGAAACCTGTAGGTCGTCAAGGTCAACGCCACCCATGTGCTCATTATATCAGTTGATGCATTTTGGTTGTGGGACTTTGTCAAAGGCACTTCGCTCCTTGTTCCATCTATTGACAGAGGTCTCACTGTATTTCTCTTTCATGTTTGTTGCCACTGTGACAGTGTTATTGTCTTCCTAATGCACCAGCAACTTATCTCCTTGGATCAGAACCTCAGAGGTTCCCCAGGGTAACTTCATGAAGTCCTCCTGTGGCTTGAATGTGACATCAAACAGACGATTTTGCCTCATCGTTCCAGATGTCCCATATCCTCTTTTTGTCATTTCATCGAGGAGTGCAAGCGAAGTGAAGAGGTTGTCATGAAGAGGTTGTCACTTGCAACCTTGAGGCACCTGAGATTGCTCTGCAAGACCGAGAAAGACATTTCCGTTTTGTCACTAAAGCACCTTATACCACACACCACTGCAACTTGTATGCTCTAGTCGGCTGGCCCTCGCTACATATTTGTCGCCAGACCCACTGGCTCCAGGTCATCTACAAGTCCATGCTAGGTAAAGCTCCGCCTTATCTCAGTTCACTGGTCACGATGGCAACACCCATCCGTAGCACGCGCTCCAGCAGGTTTATCTCACTGATCATCCCTAAAGCCAACACCTCATTTGGCCACCTTTCGTTCCAGTTCTCTGCTGCCTGTGACTGGAACGAATTGCAAAAATCGCTGAAGTTGGAGACTTTTATCTCCCTCACCAACTTCAAACATCTGCTATCTGAGCAGCTAACCAATCGCTGCAGCTGTACATAGTCCATCGGTAAATAGCCCACCCATTTTACCTACCTCATCATCCCCATACTGTTTTTATTTATTTACTTTTCTGCTATTTTGCACACCAATATCTCTACCTCTACATGACCATCTGATCATTTATCACTCCAGTGTTAATCTGCAAAATTGTAATTATTCGCCTACCTCCTCATGCCTTTTGCACACAATGTATATAGACTCCCCTTTTTTATTTTTTTTCCTACTGTGTTATTGACTTGTTAATTGTTTACTCCCTGTGTAACTCTGTGTTGTCTGTTCACACTGCTATGCTTTATCTTGGCCAGGTCGCAGTTGCAAATGAGAACTTGTTCTCAACTAGCCTACCTGGTTAAATAAAGGTGAAATAAAAAAAAATTAAAAAAAGTGACCAGTACATGTGTCTTCTTGGAACAGTGCTGTACCCAGATGTGAAAAAGATCACATAGAATGTAAGGAGCTCATCCAAACTCATACACAGTTGCTTGTCCTTGGTCTGGGTGGAGTAGAGGTTGGACATTTCAATGGTGATCTCTCTTAAGGTGGGTGGATACATTAGTAGGAAAACATCCATTGGGTTGGGTCAGTTTTGGTTTACACATTCTGCAGCATTTGGGCTGTATACTATGTGTTTTGAAATCACAGCGGTGGCAGGCTTCTTCAATCGTTTGAAAACTCTATCTTTATTTTTGACCACCTGCAGCTTTTCCCTTGGCTCTTCTGGCTGCCCCCTGTGGCTTGTAGACGCCCTTGGCTCTTCTGACTGGACCCTCTGGCGGGTAGAGGCCCTTGGCTCTTCATTTTCAACAGTGCAGGTGGTGGGGGAGATGGCTGGGGGGGGGGCTTGGCTACAATCTTGTGTCTGACCTCCTCAGATTATTCTATTTGTTTCTTTCTTTTCTCCATACTAATTGTGGTACACACCCTGGGTGAATTGGTGATTTTTATATTGCAGGCACCTGCAACTCACCACAGGTGATTTCAATTCGAAACTAAATGAGAATCACCTGCTTGAAATCTAATTATTTCTAACTACTTCTAGAAGGTGCCAATAATATTGTCCAGGCCATTTCTTTGTGACCAGTCCAAATATATTTTGGGCCCAGTTGACCAACCCCCCCTTCAGGCACTGATTCTTGTGGCGTCTCTTTGTTGTCTTCTTCAGATAGCTTTATGGTTCAAAGTGGATGGCCCATGATAATGTCCCAATTTCAATGTCTCACCTGGGGAGCCAACACCTTTGCCACCCATTATGTTTGTCCATTCCTCAACCAGTATACCAGCAACATAAGAGAAGTTTGTAACATATCTCTTCCCATGCTCACTCCATGTGGACTCCTGTCACACTCCTGAGAGAAAAGACATGAGAGCTAAAGCAGTTGATAGCTTAGATTGGATGCTGTACACCGGTTGCTGGCTCGGACTTAGGTCTCTTGGTAGAAGTGGTGAGGACAGGGCCGTATTTGAATGCCTTTGTCTCTCTTCTTCAGCCAGTTAGAGGGGGTTTTGTGGTTCACATCATTACCGTGGTCAAATTATACTTTCCATGCATTAAGTCACCTTTCATGATAACCTCAAGAGAGGACAGATCAGAACAACAGTTTAGTTCAGTTCATTTCTGATTCAGGAAATCCAGACAAGCAGTGACTATATGACAAATTATTACGTTTACCAATTATTCTTAATACAAACCTCTATATCAAAGAAAATAACAACACATTCTATTGAATTTTAAAAAAATCGCTTATACTCCCCATCACACTGTCAACTTGATCGCACAGCCACAGGGTCAGGAAGTTAGGCCTCTAACCCATCAGAAGAAACCCCAACATTCCAGCAGACCTAATCGAGATTTGTATCAAAACACAACACAACAGAACAAACAACACAATACACTCCTTATCATATCACTCAATACACTCCGACATATCACTCAACATGTGTAAACTTCAATCCAAAACCTCAGAGGAATGGTAACTCCCACATTTTGACACATGACTCAATTTCAAATAACAAAATCGAATTAGAATCACTACCCTTATGACTCCATGAATAAAAATAATTGTACCCATACAGTCATAGTAAAATAGACTTAAGACATACTACTACTCTTATTCAAAGGCAACGCCCTCTCCTTCTTCCCATTGGTTCAAATCACAATTAGGGCTATGAACTATAAACTTCATCATAATTATCAATATTACAAATGACCTTCAAAACAGTATTACAAATGACCATACATTACATTCATTATCCAAATGGCTTTCCAGTGAGGGTGATCAAACCACACTGGTAAGTCAGGACAGATGTCAGATGTCATACAAACCCTTCAAAGAAGGGTTTCTAACTATATTAGACTAATTAATTAAAATTAGTCAAACATTTCATGCATTTTGTATCCCATGTTTACATTAAGTTTCCAGTACATTTCTTATCAAAATAATTCACGTGTTTATTTATTTTTTAAATCCATGTGTGTGTGTGCCCCTTTAAGATATCTCAGCACTAAGACAAATGGGAAACCCACTAAACCAAATGAAATAGAACACTCACAATAAATCATACATAGTATTTAAAAAACATCAACAAATATTCATAACAAGTGTGTTATGTGTGAGTATTTACAAACCATATGGTAAAAACATAAATAATGGCCAGGCCTTATTTAATTTGGTAGTTTATGGCCTAATCTCACTCACTGCTCTCCCAAGACCATAGCCTCTGGAAAAATTCCAAAGAAAGATAAAAAATGAATTTCTTTAACATTCACTATGCTAATATCATAATCAGCAACCTAAAGGTTTTATCCACAAACAAAACATGATAATAAAAAGTCCACTGTACTCCCTCCAATAGATTTTTTTATCTACCCCAACGTTTATGTGTGCTTAATTTAGCATGCACTACTCTCAGACATTGCAACATGTATCTCGCCACAAGTCTAACAATTCACTCCCATATTATATTATATGACTGGTCTCTCTTTTCCATAACCATGCAAAATTATCTTGGTGTCGTTACTAACTGTAATAGAATCAGGCATCCAAAAAAGTTGTTTGAGACGTGGTCCCCTACGTCTCCCTTAACATACATACTGTCGTGGACTTCCAACAGTCCTCAAAGAAAGAATCCTACTCAAGACACATCAGATCTTCCCTTAAGTGGAATCGACACCTTCTAGGATAAACAAACAAACCCATAACCCCTTTCCAGTAATCTAATCATTTCAACCTGTTGCTTTAATTTAGTAAAAACATATACCTGTTGTTTAATAACAAATCTAGACCCTTCAAAACGTTGGTGTTGTCTCATCAGTGTAATAGTCTAAACTAACTGCAATCCACTTTAATGACCTGACTCTGTTCCACGTAATGGAAACAGATTGTAACGGCGTTCGTCTGTTGAAAGAAGAGAGTCGGACCGAAATGCAGCGTGTTGGTTACTCATGACTTTAATGAATGATAATGCGGTACATGAAATAACTGAAAGACGAAAACAACAAAAGGAACGTGAACCTATTACAGCCTATCTGGTGAAACTACACAAAGACAGGAACAATCACCCACGAAATACAAAGCGAAACTCAGGCTACCTAAATACGGTTCCCAATCAGAGACTACGAGAATCACCTGACTCTGATTGAGAACCGCCTCAGGCAGCCAAGCCTATACAACACCCCTAATCAGCCGCGATCCCAAATACTACAAACCCCAATACGAAAAACAACATATAAACCCATGTCAAACCCTGGCCTACCCAAACATATAACAAAAACACAAAATACAATGACCAAGGCGTGACACAGATTCAACAGAACCATATAGGCCACAAAAATGTATTACCTCGAAATTGCCTCGCTATTAATGTTGAATAAATTATGCTTCCAATTAAAACTATGTACACTGTTAAAATGTTCAGTTTAACATCTTAAAACAAACACTGGCAGCAGTATCTGTCTAGGCAAAACATACCAATAGTGTGGTATGTTATAATCAGAAACCCAGATTTTAGTCAATGCCATGGACCCAATGCTTTTGAAATGATGAAGAAATCCTGCAAATAACCCAATTACAATGGTCTGTAGTCATAACATCAGGCACATAGTAATGACACAATTCCCAGAAAATAGCCTATCAGGTCCAAGCGTTTCTCTGCAGAGATTCTCACATGCGCAAAAGGAATAGATTAGCAGTCAACAAGTTAAATCGACATTCATTGATTAGGAAACAGATCTTGCGCCTTTTAATTAAAGTGGATTATGTTTCCTCATGCAACATATTTCAATTATGACTAAAGATGTCGCTGAAGAACATGGCTGATGTTTTACATTCTCCCAACCAATTGTGCTATTTTTATTTATTTTTTGCATTTTGTGTAACTTATTTTTAACTTATTGTATACATAATGTTGGTGCTACGGTTTCTTATGACCGAAAATAACTTCTGGACATCAGAACAGCGATTACTCACCGCGGACTGGAATAAACTTTTTCCTTTAATGAGTCCGACGAGCCTCTTGCGCTAAGAAAAGACTCAGGCAAAGGGGCCGCAGATCGGGCAGCCTTGTGAGAATCCGTAGGCGAACGAGGAAACACCCACTGCCATCCATTCTTCTTGCTAACGTGGAATCATTGGAAAATAAAATGGATGATCTACGATGAAGATTATCCTACCAACTGGACATTGGAAGCCATGGATTACAGGCAACATCCGCATCAAGCTAAAGGCTAGAGCCGCCGCTTTCAAGGAGCAGGAGACTAATCCGGACGCTTATAAGAAATCCTGCTATGCCCTCCTACAAACCATCAAACAGGCAAAGCATCAATACAGGATTAAGATTGAATTGTACTACACCAGCTCGGATGCTCGTCGGATGTGGCAGGGCTTGAAAACTATTACAGAATACAAAGGGAAACCCAGACGTGAGCTGCCCAGTGACAGGAGCCTACCAGACGAGCTACATGCCTTTTATGCTCACTTCAAGGCAAAAAACGATGAAGCATGCACGAGAGCACCAGCTGTTCTGGATGACTGGGTTATAACGCTCTCGGTAGCCAATATGAACAAAACCTTTAAACAGGTCAACATTCACAACTGTCCAACAGTCAAGTGTCTTCCAGGTCGCAATTGTAAATGAGAGCTTGTTCGCAACTTGCCTACCTGGTTAAATAAAGGTGAAATAAATAAATAAATAAAAATTCACTGATGTTTTCAACCTCTCCCTGACCGAGTATGTAGTACCTACATGTTTCAATCAGACCACCATATTCCCTGTGCCCAAGGAAGCAAAGGTAACCTGACTAAATGATTACTGCCCCGTGGCACGTTGGTAGCCATGAAGTGCTTTGAAAGGCTGGTCAAGGCTCACATCAACAGCATCTTCCCAGACACCCTAGACCCACTCAATTTGCATACCGTCCCAATAGATCCACAGATGACGCAATCTCAATCGCACTCCACACCGCACTTTCTCACCTGGTCAAAAGGAACACCTATGTGAGAATGTTGTTCATCGACTACAGCACAGCGTTCAACAACAGAGTGCCCATGTAGCTCATCACTAAGCTAAGGACTCTAGGACTAAACACCTCCCTCTGCAACTGGATCCTGGACTTCCTGACGGGCCGCCCCAAGTTGTAAGAGTAGGCAACAAAACGTCTGCCACACTGATCCTCAATACTGGGGCTCCCCAGGGGTGTGTACTTAGTCCCCTCCTGTGTTCCCTCTTCACCCACAACTGCTTGGCCAAACACGACTCCAACACCATCATTAAGTTTGCTGACGACACAACAGTAGTAGGCCTGATCACCGACAACGATGAGACAGCCTATAGGGAGGAGGTCAGAGAACTGGCAGCGTGGTGCCAGGACAACAACCTCTCCCTCAATGTGAGCAACAAAAAGGAGCTGATCGTGGAATACAGGAAAAGGCCGAACAGACCCCCATTAACATCGACGGAGCTATAGTGGAGCGGGTCGAGAGTTTCAAGTTCCTTGGTGTCCACATCACCAACAATCTATCATGGTCCACACATACCAAGACAGTTGTGAGGAGGGCACAACATAACCTTTTTCCCCTCAGGAGACTGAAAAGATTTTGCAATGTTCCCCAGATCCTCAAAATGTTTTACAGCTGCACCATCGAGAGCACCCTGGCTGGTTGCATCACCACCTGGTATGGCAACTGCTCGGCATCTGTCCGTAAGGCGCTACATCACTGTACATCAGTACATCACTAGGCCAAGCTTCCTGCCATCCAGGACCTATATAATAGGTGGTGTCAGAGGAAAGCCCATAAAATTGTCAGAGACTTCAGTCACCTAAGTTTTATAGAGTGTTTGCTCTGCTACCGCATGGTAAGCGGTACCGGAGCGCCAAGTCTAGGACTAAAAGGCTCCTACCCCCAAAAACACTGACTCGGTACCGGTACCCCCTGTATATAGCCTCTTTAATGTTATTCTTATTGTGTTACTTTTTATTATTACTTTTTATTTTAGTCTACTTAAATATTTTCTTAACTCTTTTTGAACTGCACTGTTGGTTAATTAAGGGCTTGTAAGTAAAAATTTCACGGTAAAGTTTACACTTGTATTCAACGCATGTGAAAAAGTTTGATTTGATTTGAATTACTTTACAATGAAAAGTAGTTTGATGGAGACTATAATTTGGCATTGCATGATGTTACATATTATGTCGAGATTCCTCGTTAATTCGCTCTAACTTTATGGAAAGAGCATTTATTCAATAAATATAGCAACTCCTCTCAAACTGGGTAGAAGAAGAAAAAAATCAGGGCTTCAGTGCAGTTTTATTTAAAATACTGAGTGAGAACTCAGAAAACTGACTGAGAAAATTTATTAAGTGTTTTATGGTTACATTGTTAGGGGAAGTTAACCAAAAGTGGACACACTCCAGTCAGTTTCTGAGACATTTGACCAGACTTTATAGACATTGTGTAAACCTCATCTTTATCAAATGATCCATCAGAGGGACCTCTGATGAGGGTCTACGTATGGGTTGTTTAGGTTGCATCTCATTATATTCCCAGTATTACTTAATCAAATCTCTCGGAATTGATTATACACACATGCAATTCATCATATTTTCATATCTTCACAGAATTCATATAGAACGTTAGAAATTATTAGGTCCTCACATCAACTAACCAATTTTTAAGTCGCTCTGGATAAGAGCGTCTGCTAAATTACTTAAATGTAAATGTAAATCAACCAATCCATTGGCTCAGCAAACATTCTCCCGGACACAGCCCTGCCCTCCCAGAAACGTCTAGCCTCTACTTTCTAAAATAGCATCCCGCTCTCAATACCACCACGAGATATGCTATGATGGACGGATCCCCAAGATAGCTTTATATCAAAACGTTTATCCAAATTTCAATCATTGTATATTGCAAATTCTATATCTTATTTCCACACTCACACACTATCGTATCACATTCACAGAAAACATAAACAAAAGACACACAGACGAGGAAAAACGCTAGCTCTGTTTTTTTATTTTCAACCCCTGTCTATATGAACAGGGAAACCCATTATATTATCAAAATATTGCCTAATTAGTGGTCCCAAAACAAAACACTCACAATAGCCTCTAACAATAGTAACCCATGGCATACTTGGGTTAATAGGCGTCACCTGCACTCTAGTTCCTCGTTCAATACGTTAACCTCACCAGTCCTACTCTGATCAACCAAGTAAGGTGGTGTAGTAAATACAAATATTTCAAGATTAAAAGTGTTGACCGTAGTAGCAAAAAATACACTTTATATCCTAATCTGACTTTGGTGCAGGTCATGTTGTTCTTGACATTAGCGTCTCTGGTAAACCCACACAATATCAAATAAAATCAAGGTTTATTTGTCACATTCAAATGATACAGAAGGTTTAAATGGTACAGTGAAATGGCTACTAGCATATTTTCATAGTAGCAATATAAAAAATAGAAAGTGTCCAGATAAATATTTTAGAAATATTTTATAATTATTAGATTCTTCTTATCCAGACTTGTCTAAATTGATGGGTCATGTGAAATAAATGCTATAACAATCCCCAGCCACATCTAGCTAAGCGGATGCATCACTATTGTCTAGACATGTACACAACTTAATGGGTCTTGTAATCATCTGACAAAGTGAGTCTTTCGTTTAGACACGTGGCCTACTAGCTAGCTTGCTAGCGAAACAATGAACCTAATGACGTTTTCATGACAATTGAGAGAAATATGAGGTCAAATCATGACGTCAGTGATCTTCTGGAAATTTGGGGCTCTGGAAGGAGGTTAGATTTCCCAAACTGGGATTCCGAGTTGGATGACCATTCAAAATATTATTTTCCCAGTCAGAGTTTTTTTTCTGAGTTTTCAGAGATTTCTAGCTAATGTTAGCTAAAAGTATGCTTTAACTTGCAATGAAAGCAAATTAGAAACGTGTATATACATGAAAATGTAGCTAGCTAGACTCTCTTACTCGTATACATGGATGAACGCTTCTCCCTCCCTGTCACAGATGCCATGGTTTCTCTTAGTTTGAAGATGTAATCCGGAGAAAAGGGGTTTTATAAAACAGTCTTCTGTGTGTTCTCTTTTTGACTCCCTCCACATATTTGCAGTCAAACGCCAGAATCCTTAACTATCATACACTGCTTTTTCACTGATTTCAAAACTTGGTCAACTTCTTCTGAGACAACAACACCGTTGATCGCCATTTGAGAAGACTGTACAATATCTGGTTCAATTAAAATGTTTTTACCTAAAATCAGGGATTTCCTCATCGTCTGATTCATTTTCAGATTCAGAGAGAGAGTCAGCATTGCACGATCGTCCTCCAGAAAGTGGAGAGCAATACATTAGCAACAATTTTGCAGTTCGCCAAATTCAAATTACTTTTCTAAAAATATTACATTTTCATGAAATCACAAGTGCAATATAGTGAAACACAGTTTAGCTTGTTGTTAATCCACATGGCGTGTCTGATTTCAAAAAAGCTTGTCTCAGCAGACAAAACAATACAAACAGCTAGCAGCAAAGTAGATTGGTCACGAAAGTCAGAAAAGCAATAAAATTAATCGCTTACCTTTAATGATCTTCAGATGTTTGCACTCACAAGACTCCCAGTTACACAATACATGTTCCTTTTGTTCCATAAAGATTATTTTTAAATCAAAAAACCTCCTCGAGTGGGGCAGACTGGGCAGACGAAAATTCAAAATAGTATCCGTAAAGTTTGTAGAAACATGTCAAACGTTTTTTATAATCAATCCTCAGGTTGTTTTTACAATAAATAATCGATAATATTTAAACCGGACCATAGCTTCTTCAATAGGAGAGAGAAAAGGTCTGCTCCAAGCTGCTTGTGCATGCAAAACTCTGCTGGCACACAGCCATTCACTGACCCGATGTGATCTTTCTCGCTCATTTTTCAAAATAAAAGCCTGAAACTATGTCTAAAGACTGTTCACACCATGTGGAAGCCATGGGAAAAGGAATCTGGTTGATATCCCTTTAAATGGCGGCACTTCCTCTTTGGATTTTCCTCAGGTTTTCGCATGCAATATCAGTTCTGTTATACTCACAGACAATATTTTGACAGTTTTGGAAACTTTAGAGTGTTTTCTATCCTAATATGACAATTGTATGCATATTCTAGTTTCTGGTCCTGAGAAATAGGCAGTTTCATTTGGGTCCAAACATCAAAATACTGCCCCCTACACTCAACAGGTTAAAAAAAGACGCAGTAGAAAGGATTACCTACACATACTGAACATCTCATGTTATAGACATCAGCATGCTACATGGCATCTCTGCATGTTCAGCCCGTCCATTATCTCAGCAAATCATTGCTAGAGGGAAGATTCCTGTCTTTTTCCGTGGCTAAACCAACTAGGCTCGTAATTTAAGAATTGTATTCATATTTACAGTTGGCATACAAGTTTGTTATTGAGGCACATGAAAGTTCACATGTTCCAGAAGCCATTTCTGACATTTTGCTAAAGAATTAATGTTTACGTTCAAATGCCTCTCCTGTGAAGTATTGACTTGCGACATAGAGTGGTTCCTCCTTTAAAAGTTGCAAGCTTACACCGCTGGACTTAGAGAAACCGAGTTACACGCTTCATTGCTCCAAACCATCGCAAGGGGGAGTTAAAGCAGTCATTATGCATCTGGGTCCCAAGGTTTTTATAGGACCAATCATATCGAGTGGTTCCAATGGCAAATTTGACGCGAGCCGCCCGTCGCTGGTGACTTTCTTCATCAAAGATGGCTGACAAAACAATACGGTGGATGCAAATGTAAATAATTATAACGTCATAACGAGTCAAGCAAAAAATGTATGATTGAGAGGAATATGTTAGTTAATGTGGAGACAAACGATTGTGCATATTTCTTTCGTCAAAGTTAATTCACGAAAATTGCTAGTTAGCAAGTTTTTTTCAGTCATATCCAATACCAGGTGTGTCAAACTACATTCTTTGAATGGTGCATGGTGCAGGTATGTATCAGAATTATACACTTCAACAGAGTTTACCACTCCTGCTCCAGGGACATCAATGATTACACATTGTAATTATAAAATAGACTACAGACATTATTTAAGTAAAGGCTGATTTGTAATTCATATATACAGAAAAAAACACTACACTACACTACACTACACTTCCTATGCAAATCTAACTCCCTTCATCTGCATTAATCTGAGGAGGTTCTCCCAGACGTGACGATTGGAAACAGGGCAGCAATGTTTGTTTGTCACCAGAGCGGTTTAGAGCATAGTACTATTTGCCTGTGAATAACCAGACCTTCTTGCTATGCTGAATTCTTGACGCACAGCCAATGGTGCTGCAATATCCTGCCAGCATGCCCATAAGCGAGCCACTCAGGTGGACCGGCATAATAATGTAATGAAACAAGCAGGGAGAAGGTTTCAAACCCTCAACATTCTAGCCTGAAGTCCAGCACGCTATCGATTGTGCCCAAATGCATTAATTGGGGTTGGGGCCGATTGATTGTGGCTAAAAACTCTTTATCAATTGGAATCTTTAACAAGTGGGAAGAGGGAAAAGTATTATTGTTATTATGAATTATTATTAATGAACATGCAATTGTGGAACGGTCGTTAAGACAATAACAGCTTACAGACGGTAGGTCTGTAAGTCACAGTTCTGAAAACTTAGGACACTAAAGAGGCCTTTCTACTGACTCTGAAAAACACTAAAAGAAAGATGCTCAGGGTCCCTGCTCATCTGTGTGAATGTGCCTTAGGCATGCTGCAAGGAGGCATGAGGACTGCAGATGTGGCCAGGGCAATGAATTGCAATGTCTGTACTGTGAGACGCCTAAGACATCGCTACAGGGAGTCAGGATGGACAGCTGATCGTCCTCACAGTGGCAGACCATGTGTAACAACACCTGCACAGGATCGGTACATCCCAACATGACACCTGCGGGACAGGTACAGGATGGCAACAACAACTGCCCAAGTTACACCAGGAACGCACAATCCCTCCATCAGTGCTCAGACTGTCCGCAATAGGCTGAGAGAGGTTTGACTGAGGGCTTGTAGGCTTGTTGTAAGGCAGGTCCTCACCAGACATCACCGGCAACAATGTTGCCTATGGGCACAAACCTATGGGCACAAACCTATGGGCACAAACCCGTCGCTGGACCAGACAGGACTGGCAAAAAGTGCTCTTCACTGACGAGTCGCGGTTTTTTCCCACCAGGGGGGATGGTCGGATTCACGTTTATCGTCGAAGAAATTAGTGTTACACCGAGGCCTGTACTCTGGAGTGGGATCGATTTGGAGGCGGAGGGTCCATCATGATCTGGGGAGGTGTGTCACAGCATCATCGGACTGACCTTGTTGTCATTTCAGGCAATCTCAATGCTGTGCGTTACAGGGAAGACATCCCCCTCCCTTATGTGGTACCCTTACTGCAGGCTCATCCTGACATGACCCTCCAGCATGACAATGCCACCAGCCACACTGCTCGTTCTGTGAAAATCCCACAACTTGCAATGTCTTCTATGCTTAAGTACTCTAAAGTGTTACATTTCTAACTCAAAACAGCAGTACAGCAGTATTTCTTCATCAACATCTTTATGTGTTCATTAATAAAATAACGGGAAAAAAGACATTCAAATGGGGATGTTTCTTTAAACTACATTTTAGTCGCACTTCCACCCAGCTCCACGACTACAGTTAAAACCTTGCTGAGATGATCAATGTATTTGTTGCGTTGTTGAATTGTCAATTTATCTAGCAAAAACATCTTGATGGCCTTGACCAGTTCATCTTTGCTTGTCGGCTTGGCAGAGTTGTGGATTAATGTTTTCAGTTGATGCCAAACAAGTTCGATCAGGTTTAAATCAAGAGACCTACACCTACCGTAGGTGTTGAAGGTTTATTTTTTTATATATTTTTTAAAATCTTTATTTTACTACATGAAGGTCTACTTACTCTGCTGGTGTCTTTACCCAGTTTATGCCCCAATTTGTAATGCAAATCTGGCGGCAGTGTGTTTTGGGTCATTGTCTGCATTTGGATAAGAAAAAAAAACAAATTTAGCCTGACAGCCAAAATGAGGTACAATAATAGAAATATACATGTAACTAGGCCTAAACGCAACAAAATGTTGCTATAATCCTACCTTGAAAGAAACAATGTGGTCCCAGAAACACCTCTCTGACATAGGTTCCAGCATATCCTTTGATGATTTCTTCCTCAAAGAAATCTCGAGCCATGATACCTGAAAAGGAGGCGAGATTGAATTATTGTGGAACACATAACAGTCCATGAGGTGTCGGCTACAATATTTGATGTACCTTTTGCTTTGTAAATAGCCAAATTTACCATTAAAAATCAAATATTGAGTTTGAGTGGATGCTTGGAACTCAGCTTGCTTGGTCTTCTTCCTGTTTTTTGAGTAAATTTCTCAAGGGCCACGGTTGATTGGTCTGTGAAGATGACATCATTGAATGTCTCGCCAGCTTTGATTCGTGCCTGGTCCTGCAGGACACGAAGTTCTATGTTTGTCAGATTAATCATCGGGTCAAAACTACAGAACACTATGGCTATTAGCAGGGCTATAGTTCGGCCTTTTATAAATATTATTTTAACCTATATTCAGATTACAAACGCTCACTGTCATTATATATAGTCTTCCCGCTGAGGACCTCTATTTTCAGCACCGTTTCGCACTGCTCTGAGACAAACATGGAGAAACCAAAATGTTAAATTAAGTGATGTCTGCTAAATAATAAAGTTAGGTTTCTTCAGAAATAAATCATTCTAAATAGCAAACTGGCTTTATTTACAAATTAGTGAGAATGTCTCACCCCATGTTCAAGAATTGCCTTGTTCTCACTCTAGGATAAATGAAAACAAAATCTGCTATATATGTTTACTTTTAAAACAAAGTGATTATTATTATTATTAATTCATTTAGAATGATATAAAAGCCCCTTAGATATTCTCAGATATTCTCACAGATCCTAACGGAGAATACCCCTTAGATATTAATTTAGAATCCTCCAATCCTCTAAATGTAATTATTGGCTGCTTTTTTAACAAATTTGTGAGAATGTCTCACCCCATGTTCAAGAATTGCATATTTCGTGCTCACTCTAGGTTAAATGAAAATGAAATGTCCAAAATATCATTACTTTTTAAACAAATTGATTATTATTATTAATTCATTTAGAATTCTATAAAATCCTAACGGAAAATGCCCCTTAGATATTCATTTAGAATCCTCTAATCCTCTAAATGTAATTATTGGCGGAGAGTCACCTCATTGAAAAATGTATTTGTAGATATACTGTAGGCAAACCATAGGATAAATTAATCTCACAAGTGTGTTGAGTAATGTGCTGTTAAAAGTGGAGCAGGTCTTATTTATTTAAAAAGCTTATTGAAGTTAGAAGCAATAAGATTTTTGAAGCAATGCGATTTCAGCATCATTTCGCACTGCTCTGAGACAAGCATGGGGACTGGTCTTGATAAACCAATGAGGTTTTTATTTTCACTGAATCTCAGTTTGGGTATTGGTTAGATAACATTTGCGCACCCTAAATTTCAAATGCTATGCTCTTACTGTAACCTTTATTTAAACAGGCAAGTCAGTTAAGAACAAATTCTTATTTACATGGACAGCCTACTCCTTTCTCTCCATCAGGGAATTGAACCCCGGTCTCCCGCATGTCCTGCCCTCATGACACAGGGATTCTTTAGCTATATAGCCCAGTACTGTACTGCCCACCTCCACCTTGTACAGTGCCATACTTTCTGTTCCATCCTAATGGAAACCCAGAGAGTTTTTAGTTTTTCTTGGAATAGAAACACCATAATATTAATCAAATGAATAAGGCAAGTCCCAGTCAAAGGTTTGGACACACTAACTCATTCCAGGATTTTTCTTTATTTTTACAGAATAATTGTGAAGACATCACAGCTATGAAATAACACATATGGAATCAGTTAATAACAAATTCTTATTTACAAGGACAGCCTACTCCTTCCTCCCCACCAGGAAATTGAACCCCGATCTTCCACAAGCCCACATTCTCTAGTACATACATGGCCTGCTCTCCGTCAGGCACTTTCTCATGTTTACTACAGTATGTATTATAGGCTATGTTTGCTTGTCAGACTGTACAGTAGCCTAATAAACAAATGCAAGTAGCTTATATCTTCAAAATGCTTCATTATCCAATTGTAAAAGCATATACTGTACAGTACTGTATTTCTTCATCAGTATCTTTATGCTTTCGTTAATAAAATATTGATAAAAAAATACTCATTCAAAATGCAGATGTTGATTTAGTTCTGATCCATAACAAATTACTATGTGAATAAATATAACTGATTTACAGAAATATTGTCCAATGAAGGAATCCTCCAATCCTCTTATGCTGTAGCCTACTCCTGACCATCACATTGTTCCATCCTAACGGAAACCCTGAGGGCTTCGATTTTAGTTTTTCTCAGAGTAAAAACACCATAATATCAATCAAATGTATTAAGCTAAATTTATTAAAATCAATCCCATGTACCGTGTTATTACAACAATTGTTTTAAATTCTATAGTAATGCCAATATGGGAGACTATCAAATGCTTCTCAAAGATGCCCTCTGATGGTCAAACTCGCACTAACTTGCATTAATGTAAAAAAATGGCTGACAATTAAATAACGTGCCATAGAACTAATCATATAAATATTAATAAACTAGGAAGTTGGGGCACCACAGGAAAATGTTTAACCTTTTGAGACTCGGGGGCAGTATTTTCATCTTTGGAAAAATAACGTTCCCGTAATAAACGGGATATTTTGTCAGGACAAGATGCTAGAATATGCATATAATTGACAGTTTATAAGATGCTAGAATATGCATATAATTGACAGTTTAGGATAGAAAACACTCTAATGTTTCCAAAACTGTAAAAAATATTGTCTGTGAGTATAACAGAACTGATATTGCAGGCGAAAGCCTGACAAAAAGATCTAATCCGGAAGTGCCTCATGTTTTGAAAGCGCTGCGTTCCAATGTGTCCCTATTGAGCAGTGAATGGGCTATAAACCAGATTACATTTTCTCCGTATTCTCCGTATTCCCCAAGGTGTCTACAGCATTGTGACGTAGTTTCACGCATTTATGTTGAAGAATACCTGTAAGCGGCTACATTGCGCTACTGGTCACCTGATGGCTCCCAGAGTGATTCTCGCGTAAAATACAGAGGTAGCCATTATTCCAATCGGTCCTACTGAAAAACCAATTGTCCCGTGGATATATTATCAAATAGATATTTGAAAAACACCTTGAGGATTGATTATAAACAACGTTTGCCATGTTTCTGTCGATATTATGGAGCTAATTTGGAATATTTTTCGGCGTTTTCGTGACTGCAATTTCCGGGCGATTTCTCAGCCAAACGTGAAGAACAAACGGAGCTATTTTGAGAAAAAGGAACATTGGCTATCTACCTGGGAGTCTCTTGAGTGAAAACATCCGAAGCTCATCAAAGGTAAAGGATTTAATTAGATTGCTTTTCTGATTTCCGTGACCAAGTTACCTGCTGCTAGCTGGACAAAATGCTATGCTAGGCTATCGATAAACTTACACAAATGCTTGTCTAGCGTTGGCTGTAAAGCATATTTTGAAAATCTGAGATGACAGGGTGACTAACAAAAGGCTAAGCTGTGTCTCAATATATTTCACTTGTGAATAGGAATAGGAATATTTTCTAGGAATAGGAATATTTTCTAGGAATATTTATGTCCATTGCGTTGTGATAATTAGTGTCAGTCGATGATTACGCCCCCTCATGTGGGATGGGGAGTCACTAGAGGTTTTAAAGAGTCTCTATTTCCCAGATTTAACTCTTCAGAAATGTTCATATCTTATTGATTACAGTCACTTATTAATGTATTATTACCTCAGGAGTCATATTCTGAATGTTGCAAACATTTGTATATCTGCACGAACCCTAGCATAAATCATGAATCAGTGATATACAAATTGGCTAAATTATTTATTAACCAACTAACTAAATAATCACAGAATTGCATAAACACATACACAATAACATTGGTTACTAACATGACACAAAGAAAAAGTCCCTTGTGGACACAACCGATATGACGGCTTGGTAGACAAAGGAAAGGGGGCGGGGACTAATAAGAAACAGAATGGACCCACTACATACATAGGGTTGAATACGTTTATCGTGAATATGGATATTTATCACCCTAACAACCGCTCATTTGGAGTTTAGAAATGCGATGTACATATTTACGTTTGTGTGTCGTGGCTGTCTCTCCGTTGAAAACACTGGATCAGTCTATGGAGAATAGTTCATCAAATAGTCTCTCGTTGTTTAACTCTGGTCGCCGTGTCCTTTGTAGCTCTGTTATGATGGATAGATCAGGCAAACTAATGGTTGTTGCATAGGGACATGTTCTTGAGAATGGATCTTTCAGAGTACCATTGTTCTTACTTTATATAAAAACTCATTCTCTCATTTAGAAGGCTAACATCACAATGTTATCTTTCCAAAAGTATTCTTACACTTAATAATTTATTTTATACATCATTCAGATGCAAACCCCATAATTGAGAAGTGTATACAAACAAATACACAGCAATGCGTGTCTCATGTTCTTCATTGTCACGCCTTGGTCTTAGTATTTTGTGTTTTCGTTATTTATTTGGTCAGGCCAGGGTGTGACATGGGTTTATTTTGTTGTATTTCGTATTGGGGTTTTGTAGTTATTGGGATTGCGGCTGATTAGGGGTGTTGCATAGGCTTGGCTGCCTGAGGCAGTTCTCAATCAGAGTCAGGTGATTCTCGTTGTCTCTGATTGGGAACCGTATTTAGGTAGCCGGGGTTTCACTGTGTATTTCGTGGGTGATTGTTCCTGTCTCTGTGTAGTTTCACCAGATAGACTGTAATTAGGTTTCACGTTACGTTTGTTGTTTTTGTATTTATTTAGTTATTTCATGTATCGTCATTTTCTTCATTAAAGACATGAGTAACCACCACGCTGCATTTCGGTCCGACTCTCTTTCGACAAACGAAGAACGCCGTTACATTCATGAGGTCACCAAATGAAACAAATGAAACATGACAGTTCCTTAAGTGTCCACGGACCAGTCCATTTGTTTGGAATACAGAAATAATGTTCCATTTTTCAACATTTTGATGTCAAAGTTTGGCCAAGTGTCTCTCTGTGTTACACAGTCACATTCCAATCTCAATACTACAGAGCCCAGAAGTCAATACTACCAGAAGCAGAGTATTTTACGACCGCCATAAAGCGGCCTACTGCACCTCTCCCCTTCTGCGATAGAGAGAGTGGGCTATAGAGCGGCCTACTGCACCTCTCCCCTTCTGCGATAGAGAGAGTGCGCTATAGAGCGGCCTACTGCACCTCTCCCCTTCTGCGATAGAGAGAGTGCGCTATAGAGCGGCCTACTGCACCTCTCCCCTTCTGCGATAGAGAGAGTGGGCTATAGAGCGGCCTACTGCACCTCTCCCCTTCTGCGATAGAGAGAGTGCGCTATAGAGCGGCCTACTGCACCTCTCCCCTTCTGCGATAGAGAGAGTGCGCTATAGAGCGGCCTACTGCACCTCTCCCCTTCTGCGATAGAGAGAGTGGGCTATAGAGCGGCCTACTGCACCTCTCCCCTTCTGCGATAGAGAGAGTGGGCTATAGAGCGGCCTACTGCACCTCTCCCCTTCTGCGATAGAGAGAGTGGGCTATAGAGCGGCCTACTGCACCTCTCCTCTTCTGCGATAGAGAGTGTGGGCTATAGAGCGGCCTACTGCACCTCTCCCCTTCTGCGATATAGAGAGTGGGCCATAAAGCGGCCTACTGCACCTCTCCCCTTCTGCGATAGAGAGAGTGGGCTATAGAGCGGACCCACTGTAACCTGAAATCTTCACAGGAGAGTCATGACATATTCAATGCTTTTCAAATAGCAAAATCTGGAATTGGAATCTGGTTTCTGATGCATGCACGCACGCACGCACGCACGCACGCACGCACGCACACACACACACACACACACACACACACACACACACACACACGCACACACATGCACACACACACACACACACACACCCTAAACCTAAACCTAAACCTTAAGCTTATAATAGCATTTAAACAAATTCAGGACCTGAAAAGCTTCCTGACTTTTCAAAAAAGTTATTGTTCTCCAACCTTTTCAGGACATTAAAGTGAAATATTAGGATATCGGGATCCTACTAATGTAGGACAATAAGTGCACACATACACTCTCACAAACACACATGGACTCATGCACCAACATAACAACTCTCTGTAGAAACTTACTGGGTAGAATTAATGCAGCTTATTGACTGTGGTCCAGCCAGCCATATTGTACGTAACCATTGTAACATAACAGATCTATGGAGAACCATGTGGAATGGCAGTTACAGCGTTTCCATCTCTATGCAGATATTCACTCACATTCACACATTCTGAATCTGTCAGACGGGCTCTGCTGTGGCTCATTGGTGAAGCCAGAGATAAGGCAAGATCATAGGAGGTGTGGAGGTGTGGCTTTCAGCTAGCTCTGTCATCCCAGTTAATGTGCTCTGTTGTATTCTATTTATTAAGATTGTCAGTTCTCCAGCCCTGTTAAAGGCTGGCATAATTGCATGGCATACCAAAGAGCCATAGAATATTTAATATATAGCTTGTCATGATAATGTCAGTTCAGAGAGTGTGACATGAGCGAAAGTCATTTACTGTGACACATACAATAAGTTGTAGCTAGTTGACAATAAGTTGTAGCTAGTTGACAATAAGTTGTAGCTAGTTAATAATAATAATAATAATAATTGGTAGAGCATGGCGCTTGTAACGCCAGGGTAGTGGGTTCGATCCCCGGGACCACCCATACGTAGAATGTATGCACACATGACTGTAAGTCGCTTTGGATAAAAGCGTCTGCTAAATGGCATATATTATTGTAGCTAGTTGACAATAAGTTGTAGCTAGTTGACAATAAGTTGTAGCTAGTTGACAATAAGTTGTAGCTAGTTGACAATAAGTTGTAGCTAGTTGACAATAACTTGTAGCTAGTTGACAATAAGTTTTAGCTAGTTGACAATAACTTGTAGCTAGTTGACAATAACTTGTAGCTAGTTGACAATAACTTGTAGCTAGTTGACAATAACTTGTAGCTAGTTGACAATAAGTTGTAGCTAGTTGACAATAACTTGTAGCTAGTTGACAATAAGTTGTAGCTAGTTGACAATAAGTTGTAGCTAGTTGACAATAAGTTGTAGCTAGTTGACAATAAGTTGTAGCTAGTTGACAATAACTTGTAGCTAGTTGACAATAAGTTGTAGCTAGTTGACAATAACTTGTAGCTAGTTGACAATAACTTGTAGCTAGTTGACAATAACTTGTAGCTAGTTGACAATAAGTTGTGGAAAATGTGACATTATCTTCCTGTGAACCAGCTTCCATCAAGCTACTGTAAAATGCCCAGCAAGCTCTTAACAATGCATCGCTTGATTGTCACAAGATCACACAACCTTTGATGTGGAAAATCACATGGAACACTTCATGCGACATTAAACATTTCACATGTTAAAATGTGTTTTTGGAACACTTCACTTGTGACATTTCATATGTGAAAACGTGATCACGTGAAATTCATGTTTTTTTCCCATGTTAGGATGTTTGAGTTTCTCAAGACATTTGTTTTACCAGTCATCAGGATTTCACGTGATGGTCCCAGATGGTCTCAAACCATCCCAAACAATTATAAATAAAGTCATGAAATGGTATGGAGGTTTGAAAGTTAGTGGTACGTTGTGCAGCTAAAGTATTACCTTACCTGGGTGTTGAAGTACACGATTCGTTCTGCTGCACAAAAAAGTCTATAACAGTTCTATAAACACGCCTAGAATACATCTCTGTACTTAGCAAAAGAGTTCCATCTGCACTGCTATTTTAGTTATCAATAGAGCCCCACAGTCGAGGTGTCAAAATACCCATAAAACCTAGTGGTCAAACAGGCAAATGGTTCCAATCGTATTTCCACCATTCATTTTTCCAATAGGGCATTTTTAGAAACACTTCAAATAAAGGCTGTGTTTCGTGTAGGCTTACCCTGGCTTGATGTTTTGATAACCATGTAAATCTCTCTCGGACAAGGTGAGTTTTATCAATATATTAGTCTCAAGTAGATATCATATAAAACTACAACTCCCTGCAAGCTGCTGCACGTAATCTCTAGCTGACACCTTGGCTAACAGGTATTGTGTCAATTTAAAACTTGCAAGACAGTTCACAGATTTGTCCATTTAATGAAATGTAGCCAAATTGGTCATTACTACATTTTAGGGCTGATCCCAATTAGTTGACAGGTCGATTGTTTGGTCTTTAGGTTGTTGGTCGCCAAGATTATTTTAGTCGCACAGCAATATATGTACAGTGGGGCAAAAAAGGATTTAGTCAGCCACCAATTGTGCAAGTTCTCCCACTTAAAAAAGATGATTTTCTGGAATTTTATTTCTCATTTTGTCTGTCATAGTTGAAGTGTTCCAATGATGAAAATTACAGGCCTCACTCATCTTTTTAAGCGGGAGAACTTGCACAATTGGTGGCTGACTAAATACTTTTTTTGCCCCACTGTATATGTATATACAGTACAAGTCAAAGGTTTGGATACACCTACTCATTCAAGGGTTTTTCTTTATTGTTACTATTTTCTACATTGTAAAATAATAGTGAGGGCATCAAAACTATGAAATAACAAACATGGAATCATGTAGTAACCAAAAAAGTGTTATATATTTAAAAATATATTTGAGATTTGAGATTTTTCAAAGTAGTTACCCTTTGCCTTGATGACAGTTTTGCACACGCTTGGCATTTTCAAAACCAGCTTCATGAGGTAGTTACCTGGAATGCATTTCAAATAACATGTGTGCCTTGTTAAAAGTTCATTTCAGCTATGTTGTTACAAGTTAGGGGTGATATACAGAAGATAGCCCTATTTGGTAAAAAGTCCATGTTATGGCAAGAACAGCTCAAATAAGCAAAGAGAAATTACAGTCCATCATTCATTTAAGACAGGAAGGTTAGTCAAATCCGGGAAATTTCAAGAACTTTTAAAGTTTATACAAATGCAGTCGCAAAAACCTTCAAACTTTATAATGAAGCTGTCTCTCACGAGGACCACCACAGGAAAAGAAGATCCAGAGATACTTCTACTGCAGAGGATAAGTTCATTAGATTTAACTGCACCTCAGATTGCAGCCCAAATAAATGCTTTACAGAGTTCAACAGTCACATCTCAACATCAACTTTTAAGAGGATATTGTGTGAATCAGGCCTTCATGGTTGAATTGCTGCAAAGAAACCACTACTAAAGGACACCAATAATAAGAAGAGACTTGCTTAGACCGGTAGAAATCTGTCCTTTGATCAAATTGGTCCAAATTTGTGATTTTTGACTCCAACCATCATGTCGTTGTGAGACGCAGACTAGGTGAATGGATGACCTCCGCATAAGTGGTTCCCACCGTGAAGCATAGAGGAGGAGGTGTGATGGTGTGGGGGTGCTTTGCTGGTGACACTGTCTGTGATTTATTTAGAATTCAAGGCACACTTAACCAGCATGGCTACCACAGCATTCTGCAACATGCCACCTGGTTTGCGCTTATTGGGACTATAATTTGTTTTTCAACAGGACAATGATCCAAAACACACCTCCAGGCTGTGTAAGGGCAATTTGACCAAGAAGGAGAGCGATTGAGTGCTGCTTTAGATGACCTGGCCTCCACAATCACCTGACCTCAACCCAATTGAGATGGTTTGGGATGTGTTGGACTGTAGAATGAAGGAAAAGCAGCCAACAAGTGCTCAGCATATGTGGGAACTGTTAGAAAAGCATTCCAGGTGAAGCTGGTTGAGAGAAGGCCAAGAGTGTGCAAAGCTGTCATTAAGGCATAGAGTGGCTACTTTGAAGAATCTCAAATAGCAAATATATTTGATTTGTTTTTTTGCTTACTACATGATTCCATATGTGTTATTTCATGGTTTTGATGACTCCACTATTATTCTACACTGTAGAAAATTATTCTACACTGTAGAAAATAATAAAAATGAACAAAAACCCTTGAATAAGTAGGTGTGTCCAAACTTTTGACTGGTACTGTATGTTGTCTTCCTCTGTTTTCAAATCTTGCTGACATCTCTCTCGCTCTCTCTCCCTGCAGTGAGGTTCGCAGACTGTGGCCTGGGCGACAGGGTGCTGTTGGAGGTGGTTGACGTGGAAGACTTCAGGCTGGATGAGGATGGCACGGTGTATGCCCGGCATGCCTTCCATCTTGCCGACAGGAAGAGCGCCTTGGTGGTGCGAGCGAGGGATCTGGAGACCAAGGAGGATTGGAAGACGCATGTTTACCTCCTCCTCCGGAAGGAAGGAAAGCGAGAGACGACAGAACACAAACTCATCAAAGAGGTCTGGGATATAATACCGATTTTCTTTTTCATTTACATTTACATTTAAGTCATTTAGCAGACGCTCTTATCCAGAGCGACTTACAAATTGGTGCATTCACCTTATGACATCAAGTGGAACAGTCACTTTACAATAGTGCATCTAAATCTTAAAGGGGGGGGGTGAGAGGGATTACTTATCCTATCCTAGGTATTCCTTAAAGAGGTGGGGTTTCAGGTGTCTCCGGAAGGTGGTGATTGACTCCGCTGTCCTGGCGTCGTGAGGGAGTTTGTTCCACCATTGGGGGGCCAGAGCAGCGAACAGTTTTGACTGGGCTGAGTGGGAGCTGTACTTCCTCAGTGGTAGGGAGGCGAGCAGGCCAGAGGTGGATGAACGCAGTGCCCTTGTTTGGGTGTAGCGCCTGATCAGAGCCTGGAGGTACTGAGGTGCCGTTCCCCTCACAGCTCCGTAGGCAAGCACCATGGTCTTGTAGCGGATGCGAGCTTCAACTGGAAGCCAGTGGAGAGAACGGAGGAGCGGAGTGACGTGAGAGAACTTGGGAAGGTTGAACACCAGACGGGCTGCGGCGTTCTGGATGAGTTGAAGGGGTTTAATGGCACAGGCAGGGAGCCCAGCCAACAGCGAGTTGCAGTAATCCAGACGGGAGATGACAAGTGCCTGGATTAGGACCTGCGCCGCTTCCTGTGTGAGGCAGGGTCATACTCTGCGGATGTTGTAGAGCATGAACCTACAGGAACGGGCCACCGCCTTGATGTTGGTTGAGAACGACAGGGTGTTGTCCAGGATCACGCCACGGTTCTTAGCGCTCTGGGAGGAGGACACAATGGAGTTGTCAACCGTGATGGCGAGATCATGGAACGGGCAGTCCTTCCCCGGGAGGAAGAGCTGCTCCGTCTTGCCGAGGTTCAGCTTGAGGTGGTGATCCGTCATCCACACTGATATGTCTGCCAGACATGCAGAGATGCGATTCGCCACCTGGTCATCAGAAGGGGGAAAGGAGAAGATTAATTGTGTGTTGTCTGCATAGCAATGATAGGAGAGACCATGTGAGGTTATGACAGAGCCAAGTGACTTGGTGTATAGCGAGAATAGGAGAGGGCCTAGAACAGAGCCCTGGGGGACACCAGTGGTGAGAGCGCGTGGTGAGGAGACAGATTCTCGCCACGCCACCTGGTAGGAGCGACCTGTCAGGTAGGACGCAATCCAAGCGTGGGCCGCGCCGGAGATGCCCAACTCGGAGAGGGTGGAGAGGAGGATCTGGTGGTTCACAGTATCGAAGGCAGCCGATAGATCTAGAAGGATGAGAGCAGAGGAGAGAGAGAGTTAGCTTTAGCAGTGCGGAGCGCCTCCGTGATACAGAGGAGAGCAGTCTCAGTTGAATGACTAGTCTTGAAACCTGACTGATTTGGATCAAGAAGGTCATTCAGAGAGAGATAGCGGGAGAGCTGGCCAAGGACGGCACGTTCAAGAGTTTTGGAGAGAAAAGAAAGAAGGGATACTGGTCTGTAATTGTTGACATCGGAGGGATCGAGAGTAGGTTTTTTCAGAAGGGGTGCAACTCTCGCTCTCTTGAAGACGGAAGGGACGTAGCCAGCGGTCAGGGATGAGTTGATGAGCGAGGTGAGGTAAGGAAGAAGGTCTCCGGAAATGGTCTGGAGAAGAGAGGAGGGGATAGGGTCAAGCGGGCAGGTTGTTGGGCGGCCGGCCGTCACAAGACGCGAGATTTCATCTGGAGAGAGAGGGGAGAAAGAGGTCAGAGCCTACACTGCTTTGGATAACAGACGACTTATCCAAAGCAATACACTTTTACACTACGCATATGTGGCCCATGCGGGAAATGAAAACACAACCCATGCATTCTGTAAAAACTCCTGGCCCTAAACATGATGATGAAGTATAATGTTATCGGGGGTATATACCTACTCTGTTAGTCGTTGATGGCCAGTAAAGTGCTGATAACCACAGAAAGAAGACAAGGCTCACTACAGTATAGTGTGCATCCCAGATGTCACCCTATTTCCTTTATAGAGTGCTATTTTTCACCAGGTCTCTGGTCAATAGTAGTGCACTATGTAGGGAACAGGGTAGCATTTGGAATGCAGACAGCATCTGCACAGAAAATTCGCAGGGACATAGTTGTTCCATTTTCTGCTGTCAAGGTGATGTGTCATTCTTATTGGAAACCAGACAGTGTTGGGATGTCCACCTTTTTATCACCCACAACCTGTATTCAGACAATTTACCAGGGTTGGAAAGACTAAGCTATAAGACTACCTAAAGCATCTAAACTGGATCAAACGTTTCTGTAATGGGTGCAATAATTCATGTTTCAGGACCCCGTGTTAGTGTAAAACTAAGCCTTCAAAATAAGGCCTTATGAAATACATATTGTGTTAAATATGTATTATTTTTAATGGTAACATTTTCACTTGGTGAAGGCCACAGGACTGAAAATGGATGAATGCAGCTACCATGTCTCTGTCACTAACAAATAGAGTCATAGGTGGTAATTCTACAATTTACTTGAAAGCCAAGGTACTCTGGGAAATATTTAAATAAGGTTTTACACTAAGCAGTGTTTAACACTGTTTTGGCATCTATATGGGTCCACAGATTCAACACTTTCAGTAATGATTTAAAACTTTTTTGTTCTTTAAACCTCGACAATCTGCTTTGTGGTGCTACTGCCTGCTGTGTGTTAATTAGAGCAATAAGGAGGTCCTCTATATATGAGGAGACATTCCCCAGTAAACATTGTTAATTAGAGCAATAAGGAGGTCCTCTACATATGAGGAGACATTCCCCAGTAAATATTGTTAATTAGAGCAATAAGGAGGTCCTCTACATATGAGGAGACATTCCCCAGTAAATATTGTTAATTAGAGCAATAAGGAGGTCCTCTACATATGAGGAGACATTCCCCAGTAAACATTGTTAATTAGAGCAATAAGGAGGTCCTCTACATATGAGGAGACATTCCCCAGTAAACATTGTTAATTAGAGCAATAAGGAGGTCCTCTACATATGAGGAGACATTCCCCAGTAAACATTTTCCCAGAAATAGTGCAGTGCCATATGCTTAGTGGGTCCATTAATGTCTCTCGGCATTCTGTGGGAAAACAGTGTGAGGAAAGAAAAAGCTGTTAAAATACCACCGATACCAAACTTGTGAATAAAAGCTGTGAAATTGAACAAGTGGAGTGTTAGGCAGCTATTAGTCAGCTATCTCGCTCAACAGACGGATGGATCAGAATACTCTGAGAAAAAGGAGGAAGGAAGGAGAGGGAGGGTTTGGAGAGGCAAGTGGGAGAGTTATGATGCAGAAGAAGGCTGTTGGGTATATAGGGGAAAGATGGAGAGAATGAAGTGAAAGAGAGAAAGCAGGAAAATATAGGGATAGAGATTAGGTGGAGGGATGCAGCGAGAGGATGAGATGGCTGAAGGGTTGTATTCAGATTCAGATTAGAGTATGGAGGAAACAAAACTGCATTCCTAGGCTGCAAATATATATGAGGACACACACACAGGTTACATAGACAGCCAGCCAGTCTGATCATTGGTCAGGTCCTCAGAAATGATGTCAGTAATCCAGCTCTGTGGAACGAGGCCATGAATACACTAAATCATAGTATTTGTCATAGTGTTTTTGTGTGTGTTGGTGTTTGGGTCTGAGTAATCTGCGTGTCTCTGTCTCTCTCTGTGTGTGTGTGTGTGTGTGTGTGTGTGTGTGTGTGTGTGTGTGTGTGTGTGTGTGTGTGTGTGTGTGTGTGTGTGTGTGTGTGTGTGTGTGTGTGTGTGTGTGTGTGTGTGTGTGTGTGTGTGTGTGTGTGTGTGTGTGTGTGTGTGTGTGTGTGTGTGTGTGTGTGTGTAACCTTTGTTTATTGTCTCATCTCTGCAGGTGAACTCCAGCTCTGCAGCTGTGACTCAGCAGGTGCGAGAGATCGTGTTTCCATGGCACAGCTTGGTCGTTGGGGACGATGGATCTCTGAGGCGGGTGAAGAGGGACTGGGTCATTCCCCCCATCAACGTCCCTGAGAACTCACGAGGACAGTTCCCCGAGGAGCTAGTCAGGGTAGGGGAGACACATACATGGAGACACACACAAACGGGTTGTAAGTAAGCATTTCACGGTAAAGTCTACACATGTTGTATTCGGCGCATGTGACAAATACAGTTTGATTTGGAACACAGAAACACACACACACACAACACACACAGTTCAAATGCCACATTTTACACATTTCCCCACTAGCTCACAGGGTTTTATAGTGTGTGTTTGTGTGTACAGTTTTTGTGTATATGTACAGTATGTACTGTATGTGTGTGGTTCCAGTGTATGAAAAGCGCACTATTTCCTCCTAACACCATCTGCTGATGTATTTATATTGTAATCAGCGGCTGAGTCAGGGGGTTAATGGGATGCTGATTTATACATGTTTATTAAGGTTTATGGTGCATCTGCTGTTTCCTGTCTGTACTATACAGCCCATGTATGGTGTTGAGGGGAGCTAAAGATGTTTTGAATAAAAGTGTGGTTGTAAATGTACTGTATCTAAACTGGGAATATCCCTCCCTCTGATCTAGATCCGGTCGGACCGTGATAAGAACAGTCTCCTGCGTTACAGTGTGACTGGGCCCGGTGCTGACCAGTCTCCGACCGGGATCTTTATCATCAACCCCATCTCTGGACAGCTCTCTGTGACCAAACCCCTCGACCGGGAACACATCTCCAACTTCCATGTAAGTGTTCAGCTCATAGAATTAGAATGAGTAGATTTAGCATCCACATTCCTGTCAATTACTCCATAATGGGTGGCTTGGTGGCCAACAGTCTTTATCGGTCTATGTGAAATGTAGTAAAACGCCATACAGAGTAAGTTGGACAGGAAACTTTGATCTTGAGAACACACTCAATGCAGACACACAAGCAACTATGATCTGCAGCAGAGCATTTGCATGAAGGATGGGGCCACCTCGTGAATATTCATAGAGTGATGTAGCTGTCAGAGTCACTGTCATGAATACTAATTAGGTGTGGCAGTACTGGAGACATGGTATAGGGAGCTGCACAGCCAGGATTGCAGCTATGAAACAGGGTATAGGAGTAGGTACTGTAACAGCTGTATGTTATGGCAGCTACTACTCCCCGCCTAGCGGTAGGCGTGTACCATGGCTGTTTTGGAGACGGGGTACAGCGTACAGGGGAGCGTACTCAGCTTTCATCCCTGTAGTGCTCTCTGTTAGAGAGCAGTAGGGGAGAGGCCCTAGGAGAGAAACACTTAAGAATCCTTAGATCCAACCTTGAGAGGCCAAGTGTATACAAACCTCAGAGTCAATAGCCCTGTTCCCAATCCCGATAACTTACACCCCTCTCTCTCCCCTCTCTTTGCACTTGGTGGATTGCCCTATGAAGTGTAAGCAAAACGCTGAAAACTACACCAATCCTATCCAAGGTCTATGAGGAGCTATTACCATATTGCTTACACATATGGAATCCTTTCTGATCCATGTGGGAGAGAAAACAAGAGAAGAGGGAAAGTCAAGAGTTATTGAGTTGGAAACAAATGTGCTAGAACGAGAACAGCCTGGTGAATTCAGACTGAACGCTATGCTAACAGTCTGGTTTAACCAGGTTAAGACAACCCTAACCCTGTATTAGTCTCTGGAACTGCGAGCCCATACCATTCCCATAAGTGTGCCTAACCATGAACCTGTATTTGTGTGTCTATAGTTGACAGCCCGCGTCCTTACCATGCGTTTAACCTGTACTACTGTATGCATCCGTGTAGCTGCGAGCCCATGCTGTGGACCTGAATGGGAACCAGATAGAGAACCCCATAGACATCGTCATCAACGTCATAGACATGAATGACAACAGACCAGAGTTCACACACACCATCTACAACGGATCAGTACCAGAGGGATCCAAACCAGGTAACAGCGCACACGCACGCATGCACGTATATTCCATTGTGTGAGAGGTTTTAATTGACTTGTTTGGTTCACGTTCCCAGGGTCCTTTGTGATGACAGTTACGTCACTGGACAAGGATGACCCTAAAACAGCCAATGGGATGCTCCGATACAAGATTATATCTCAGAATCCTGAAAACCCCTCCTCCAACATGTTCACAATCAACAACAAGACAGGAGGAATCATCACTGTGGCTGCAGGGCTAGACAGAGAGGTGTGTGTGCGTGTGTGTCAATGTGTTTCAATGTTTTTATGATTGTGTGTTCACAATATAGACTGTCTATATTATACGCTGTAACATGGACCTGTACCCTGTTGTCTTCCTTCTTCCAGAAAGTTCCTCAGTACACGTTAATCATCCAGGCTACTGACATGGAGGGGAACCCAACCTATGGCCTGTCTAACACAGCTACGGCTATCATCAGGATCACTGACGTCAATGATAACCCCCCGGAGTTCACCGCTGACAAAGTAAGTCACAGACAGACAAACAGACATGCTGACAGATAGACAGACATACACACACACACGAATGTGCACACACAGATGCATACAGACATACAATACACAAACACGTACAAACAGACACACTTTCTCTCTCAAACACAGGGGGGGGGACACAGAATATCTTTTTTCAAATAAACCAAATGTTTTATCATAAGAGACTATCTTTCTCCTATTATTGAGCAATATTTTCATCTTTCACTCCCGCGTCTCTCTTTCACTTCCCCTCGCTCTGTAGTTCTATGGAGAGGTGCAGGAGAACCGTGTGAATGTGATCGTAGCTAATCTGACAGTAACAGATAAGGACCAGCCCCACAGTGCAGCCTGGAGTACTGTGTACAGGATCACAGCTGGAGACCCCACTGGACGCTTCTCCATCCCCACTGACCTCACCACCAATGAGGGACTGGTCACTGTGGTTAAGGTATGGATTTACACAGCTCTGATGAGAAATATTTTTTTTTATGATTGGAAAATGAACTTTTACAGCATATACCTGTATATACATGCAGACAAAGAGACAGAGATACAGCACAGACTTATTTGACATTTTTTTGTGTTATAGCCTGAATGCAAAATTGATTAAATAGATGTGTTTCATACCCATCTACACACGAAGTGAAAACATGTTTTTTGGCATTTTTGCAAATGTATTGAAAATTAAATACAGAAATATCTCATTTACATAAGTATTCACATCCCTGAGTAAATATGTGTTAGAATCACATTTGGCAGTGATTACAGCTGTGAGTCTTTATGGGTAAGTCTCTAAGAGCTTTGCAAACCTGGATTATACAATGTTTGCACATTCATTTGAAAAACTCTTCAAGCTGGTTGTTGATCATTGCTAGACAGCCATTTCCAAGTCTTGCCATAGATTTTAAAGCTGATTTAAGTCAAAACTGTAACTAGGCCACTCAAGAACATTTAATGTCATCTTGGTAAGCAACTCCAGTGTACTTTATATTTTGCCTTGTATTTTAGGTTATTGACCTGCTGAATTTGTCTCCCAGTGTCTGTTGGCAAGCAGACTGAAGCAGGTTTTCCTTTAGTTTTTTTCCTGTGCTTAGCTCTATTCCATGTCTTTTTAATCATAAAAAAAACTCCCCAGACCTTGGCAAGCATACCCATAACATCATGCAGCCACCACCATGCTAAAAAATATGAAGAGTGGTACTCAGTAATGTGTTGCGTTAGATTTGGTGAAATCGCTTAGTGGTTTCCTTCATGGTGAAATACCTTAGTGGTTTCCCTCATGGTGAAATACCTTAGTGGTTTCCTTCATGGTGAAATACCTTAGCGATTTCCTTCATGGTGAAATACCTTAGTGGTTTCCTTCATGGTGAAATACCTTAGTGGTTTCCTTCATGGTGAAATACCTTAGCGGTTTCCTTCATGGTGAAATACCTTAGTGGTTTCCTTCATGGTGAAATACCTTAGTGGTTTCCTTCATGGTGAAATACCGTAGCGGTTTCCTTCATGGTGAAATAACTTAGCGGTTTCCCTCATGGTGAAATGCCTTAGCGGTTTCCCTCATGGTGAAATGCCTTAGTGGTTTCCCTCATGGTGAAATACCTTATCGGTTTCCTTCATGGTGAAATACCTTAGTGGTTTCCTTCATGGTGAAATACCTTAGTGGTTTCCTTCATGGTGAAATACCTTAGTGGTTTCCTTCATGGTGAAATACCTTAGTGGTTTCCTTCATGGTGAAATACCTTAACGGTTTCCTTCATGGTGAAATAACTTAGTGGTTTCCTTCATGGTGAAATACCTTAGCGGTTTCCTTCATGGTGAAATACCTTAGCGGTTTCCTTCATGGTGAAATACCTTAGCGGTTTCCTTCATGGTGAAATACCTTAGCGGTTTCCTTCATGGTGAAATACCTTAGCGGTTTCCTTCATGGTGAAATACCTTAGCGGTTTCCTTCATGGTGAAATACCTTAGCGGTTTCCTTCATGGTGAAATACCTTAGCGGTTTCCTTCATGGTGAAATACCTTAGCGGTTTCCTTCATGGTGAAATACCTTAGCGGTTTCCTTCATGGTGAAATACCTTAGCGGTTTCCTTCATGGTGAAATACCTTAGCGGTTTCCTTCATGGTGAAATACCTTAGCGGTTTCCTTCATGGTGAAATACCTTAGCGGTTTCCTTCATGGTGAAATACCTTAGCGGTTTCCTTCATGGTGAAATACCTTAGCGGTTTCCTTCATGGTGAAATACCTTAGCGGTTTCCTTCATGGTGAAATACCTTAGCGGTTTCCTTCATGGTGAAACACCTTAGCGGTTTCCTTCATGGTGAAATACCTTAGTGGTTTCCTTCATGGTGAAATACCTTAGCGGTTTCCCTCATGGTGAAATGCCTTAGCGGTTTCCCTCATGGTGAAATGCCTTAGTGGTTTCCCTCATGGTGAAATACCTTATCGGTTTCCTTCATGGTGAAATACCTTAGTGGTTTCCTTCATGGTGAAATACCTTAGTGGTTTCCTTCATGGTGAAATACCTTAGTGGTTTCCTTCATGGTGAAATACCTTAGTGGTTTCCTTCATGGTGAAATACCTTATCGGTTTCCTTCATGGTGAAATACCTTAGTGGTTTCCTTCATGGTGAAATACCTTAGTGGTTTCCTTCATGGTGAAATACCTTAGTGGTTTCCTTCATGGTGAAATACCTTAGTGGTTTCCTTCATGGTGAAATACCTTAGTGGTTTCCTTCATGGTGAAATACCTTAGTGGTTTCCTTCATGGTGAAATACCTTAGTGGTTTCCTTCATGCTGAAATACCTTAGTGGTTTCCTTCATGGTGAAATACCTTAGTGGTTTCCTTCCACTCCGGCAACTGAGTTAGGAAGGATGCCTGTGTCTTTGTAGTGACTGGGTGGATTGATACACCATCCAAAGTGCAGTGAATAACTTCACCATGCTAAAGTGAGTCCATGCAACTTGACTTATTAAGAGCATTTTTACTCCTGAACTTATTTTGGCTTTCCATAACAAAGGGGTTGAATACTTGACTCAAGACATTTCAGATTTTCATTTTTAATTCATCTGTAAACATTTCTAAAAACAAAATTCCACTTTGACATCATGGAGTATTGTGTCAAGAAATCTCAATTGAATACATTTTAAATTCAGGCTATAACACAACAAAATGTGGAAAAAGTCAAGGGGTTTGATTACTTTCTGAAGCCACTGTACATTACGGCTGTTTTCAAAGTGAGAGCTTTGGTATGTAAGATTTACAAACAAATTGAACTGTAAACTGCGTGGCTAACTGGTATGTGTGTATCTCTCCAGCCTATAGACTATGAGGTGAGTCGTTCCTTCGTGCTGACGGTACTGGCTGAGAACGAGGTTTCCCTGGCTCGTGGTATCCACCTGCCCCGTCAGTCCACCGCCACCGTGTCTGTACGCATCACAGACGTCAACGAGAGCCCAGAGTTCTCCCCCAACCCCAAAGTCATCAAACTAGAGGAGGGGCTACCGGGCGGCTCGCTACTCACCACCTTTACAGCACAGGACCCTGACAGATACATGCAACAGAACATACGGTAAGTAGATGAGAGAGGGATCAGCATTGGCATGTTAGCTAATATATATATTTTTTAAACTTTTATTTAACTAGGCAAGTCAGTTAGGCAAATTGTTATTTACAACAACAGCCTAGGAGCAGTGGATTAACAGCCTTGTTCAGGGGCAAAAACGAAAGATTTTTACCTTGTCAGCTCACCAAGGGGAGCGGGGCTTAGCAAAGGGTAAATTGTGTACTGTCATCTCATTGGTTGATTTTAAGGTACGCCAAGGTGTTCGACCCTGCTAATTGGCTGAAGATAGACCCTGTAAACGGGCGGATCTCCACCATCGCTGTGCTGGACAGAGAGTCTCCATATGTGAAGAATAACCTCTACAACATCACCTTCATGGCCACTGACAATGGTGAGAGTGCGGGTGGACCTGTACTGTTTTTGGAACTTACAGTGTATAGCTGTGTGGGGTACTCATGCAGAGAAGCACTTAGAGCTGAATCTCACTATTCACATCAATTCAATTCAATTACAATCCATTTAGTTTGACTCACTTTCTTGGCACGATAAGATAAATATCTTGTCCCCCCCCCAAAAAAAGAAAGGAAAATATCAGATGACAATGGTAGTACTACTACAGAAAAGTATATGTATACACATGAGCACACAAGTTAGTGTTCACATACAGACTCTAAAAACACCACTCACGCACAGAAAGCCCCTGCTGCGCCTCAGCACAATCCTGACTGAGCTCTTCATTGTGCTTTTGGCAAATACACACACACACACACACACACACACACACACACACACACACACACACACACACACACACACACACACACACACACACACACACACACACACACACACACACACACACACACACACACACACACACACACACACACACACACACACACACACACACACACACACACACGCACACACACACACATGTCAGCTGTGTATCTCAGGCAGCCTCCCTAACATACTGATTTCCATCTCCCTCATTCCCTTACTCACCCTCCTGGTGTGTTTGATCATACATTTCTCTCATCTCTTATTTAGGAGGTTAGTTTCACTGAAGTCATATGTAGCTGTTGACAGAGTGTTGTTTTAAGACATTTGAGTTTTGCAATATGGTTTGGCGTGTGACATAATATTATGTATGACAGCATGAATCCTGTTTGGTATGAGTGCTGTAATGTGCCTGTAATGTGTTACTTTTAACATATAGTTCAGTACAGTATCTAAGTTGCACCAAACATTGTTTTATTATTCCTGTCTATGTAAGGTGCCATTTTCTTCACTTTGCTTATCTCACTAGTCTCTCCATCTCTCTTTCCTCCATCCCTTTATCCTCCCTCTCTCAGGCATCCCCCCAGCCAGTGGTACAGGTACATTACAGATGTACCTGTTGGACATAAATGACAATGCTCCTCGTGTCTTCCCTCCGGAGGTGGAGATGTGTGAGAAGCCTGAGCCCAACACCATCAACATCACCGCCAGTGACCCCGATCTGACCCCTAACGCCGGCCCCTTCGCCTTCGAACTGGCCAAGCGGCCGGCAGATGCACGCAGGAACTGGACCCTCACACGCCTCAATGGTTAGTCAGTCTGCTTTTTCCCCTCTTTTGCTCCATTTCTCTTTCTCAAATGAATTGAATTCAAAAATGTTTTATTGGCATGACTAAATAACTTGTTGAACATTCTCCCCCATCTCGCTCTCTTTCTTTCTTTATCCTTCCCTCTATTACTCTCCCTTGCTCTCTCTCTCTCACTCTTATTTCCTGTCTTTGTCTCTAAAACTCTCAACCTCCATCTGTAACTCCCCACAAACTCTCTTTTCCTCCCCACCTCTCCCTCTCTTCCCCCTCTCTCTCCCTTCCCCCCCTCTCTCTCTTTCTCTCTTCTCCTCCCCCCTCTCTCTCTGTGTGTCCCTATCCCAGGTGAATATGCTCAGGTCAGGCTGCGGATAGGTTTTCTGGAGAGTGGTATCTACGAGGTTCCTATCATCATCACAGACTCAGGCAACCTGCCCATGTCCAATACATCCTACCTACAGGTCAAGGTGTGTCAGTGTGATCACCATGGAGACTGCGTGGACATGGAACGCATTATCGCAGCAGGGCTGGGCACTGGAGCCATCATCGCAATCCTCATCTGTATCATCATACTGCTAGGTGAGTCTGGTTATACAGGCTAAGACAAGCTTACCCACACACTCAAGCAGACTTGCACACACCAACACTAACAGCACACAGCCATATCCCCTGCCTTATCTCCCACATTCTTCTATCTGGGTATTTTTATAGCTCCAGTACAATCTCAGAAATAAATGTTTGGATTTGTACATACGTCAGATAATACCTTTCTCTAGTGATGGAGAAATTAAGTTTCTTGAAGCATCGAGATTTTCCAAACAATTGTGTCAAAACATGTTCATTACGGGGCTTTGATCAACATAGTGTACACTAGCGGCACCTCGCGATCAAAATAATTTAGAGCAGCCAAATTATTATAGATGACATCCCATACCCCATAGCGTGTGCGCAGCGTGGCCTTTTTTTCTAATACCAAACCAATACCAAACCAATACCAAACCAATTAGTTCGACCAAACGAAGCTTCGGATGCCATTGATCACGTGCTTCTGATAAAAAGGATACAGGCATCGGCACACTGCTTCAAAGTACACTGCTCAGCAATGTTGACGCATGCCTCGGGAACTCCAGCATCAAACGCAACATCACTACCTTTCTCGACGGGTAAAAACCATGCTTTTTGCCTTCATATGTGACCAACCGGCTCGATTCGGAATTATGTAACAACATTTTCAATGGTGTTTTTCACTTTGGATAAAAGTAGAGACTCAGAGTTAGAAAATGTTATATCATGCACTACAGTTGAGGAACAATGGGAAAGTATTTCTACTTTGAAAGTTGATAAGGGTGTAACCTCACTTTTGAGAAAAACACCCTTCAATGTTTTGGTACCTACTAGAGAGCTCTTCTTAATCTACACCCATTCAGCATCACTCATATCCTTTTAATCTTTAGCCCCACCTATCTCTTTAAGGATTCACATGTGAGGCTATGTACTAAACAACCAAAAATGTCAAGACTAAAGGCTGACTTATACTACGGGTATGTTCTTAAATTTGTGCCAGGGTGTGCTCTGGGCGTTCGTTATCTCAGAGCATTGTCAGATTGTCCATTCGTAAATTCAGAGCGTTTTGCTCTCTGCAAGTTCAGAGCGCACACTGGACGCTCTGGCCTAACAACAGCAGTCAAGCACCCAAGCTAACTAGCTAATGAGAGAAGAGCTCACTCTGACCATTTTACTCCCCCTAGCAGAGCTGGTTAGGCTGTTTTTATGTTATCCAGAGCGTTGGTGACTGCAACTGTGCTGCTGGCAACAATTTAATTACGTTTTTTTTTGCAACGTTTACTGACACCGGCCATTTTCATCGGGTGTTGAGCGTTCGTAAATTTGTCAGTTATTCGTCAGTGCGCTCTGGCACACTCAAACAGGAGTGCTCTGAAATCAGAGTTGATAGCCAGAGTGAATTTATCAGCTACGTCTAACGACAGTTATTGCAGTAACATCATAAACATGGTATTGAAATAGTTACTTGCATAGCGGAGTCTTTTCTTTAAATCTGTAGCTAGCTAGCTAAACAATTAACCATAATCCCAACTCATAACGTTACTACACTGCATGAATATGCAGGTAGCTAACCAACCAGGTTCAATGTTTGCTAGTTGTAGCCTAATGTTAGCTAGCAATGCCAATGGCTCTGAAATACAAATAATATTACTACACAGATCATACAAGTAACGTTAGCTAGCTAGCTAATAGTACACTTTAACTTGAAATGAAAACAACTTTCTGACAAAACTAAAAATGTGTCATATCTGAAAATGTAGCTAGCTAGACTCTCTTACCCATATACAAGGATGGACGCTTCTCCCTCTCTGTCACGGATGCCGTGGTTGTCCTTAGTTTGAAGATGTAATCCAGAGACATGTGTTTTCAACAGCCTTCTGAGTGTTTTCTTTTCAACTCCGTCTGCATATGTAATCAAATGCCAGAATGCCAGAATTCTCTCCATCTTCTTTGCTATAATACTCTATATAAATATAGATATAAATATTCCATTTATTTAAAAACTCGGTCCTCCAGAATGTGGAGAGCAACAAATCAAAATCTAATTTTATTTGTCAAAATGTGCAGAATACAACAGGTGTAGACCTTACAGTGAAATGCTTACTTACAAGCCCTTAACCAACAATGCAGTTAAGAAAAATAAGTGTCATGAAAGTATTTACTAACATAAATGGAAGTTAAAAAAATAATTATAATAATTAAAGAGCAATAATAAAATAACAGTAACGAGGCTATATGCAAGGGCTACCACTACAGAGTCAATGTGCGGGGGCACAGATTAGTCGAGGTAATTGAGGGAATATGTACATGTAGGTAGACTTATGCAGCTCTACTACGTGATATCTTTTTTTTTAAGCAGCATTAGAAAGGATTACCTACACATACTGACCAGCTCATATTATAGACGGAAGCCAATCATGGTTAGGGGGAAGGTTGCTCGCTTTTTTTCGTGGATAAACCAACTAGGCTCATAATTGAACAATTGTCTTCGTATTTACAAATGGTACAAGCTTGTTATTAAGGCACTTGAAAGTTCACATGTTCCAGAAGGTATTTCTGCCAAAAAAACACATTTTGCTAAAAGAAAGGTTTACGTTAAAATGGCTCTCCGTTGAAGTAGTGACGTGCGACAGCTGCCTAGTTTCCTGAAACAAGTCACATATAGTACCACCACAGTTACAAAGCCATTTGGTCCTTGTAAACGTCAAAATGTTCCTCTACCATAGCACAGTTAAACTGGTACAACACTTCCACTCGCGGTTGGCCAAAAATAATTATCGGAAAGCCACACCCCGCCTAAGCCATAACACCAATATAATTTTCCAATGTGCCTTGTCTTTTAGACAAGGACACACAGCTGTCTTCAAACATGGAAAATCAAGCCGTTCATGAGTTCAGCAACACCTTGTGAAATGGCACAATATGCTTCTGTGGATAAAATTCAACCCACTCAATCAATTAAGCAATGCCAGCCTACCATAAACACATTTCCAATACATACAGTTCCATTTACAACCACGAAAACCAATACACTGATTTTTTTTGCTATCTGGAACCGAAAAGAGTTCTTCAGCTGTCCCCATAGTAGAACCCTTTGAAGAACCGATATAGAACCCAAAAGGGTTTTCCCTTCAACCAAAAAGGTTATCCTATGAGGACAGCCAAACAACCCCTCTGGGGAAAAATATTCTAAGAGCTAGCAAGAAACCATAATATAATGTATCTATTTTTATGATGAAACATATCGATATGTAGCTATACCCAGGGGTGTCATTTTGGTTTCTTGGATTGGAATTGTTTTGAATTTGGCTTATATCACGCTATACCACAATGAACAACGAAATCTCCGCTGTGCTTTAACAGTGTCATGGATAGTGCCCTACACACTAAACAAGGCTGTTGTAAACCTAGGCTAGCTAAGGAAGTCATTTTGCCATTGCATGACCTAGGTTTTTCCTGAAATGACACCACTGGATATTCCACCAAGATTTTGATAAAAACCAACCAGCTAAATTGTTTCTTACCTTTTCAGAAGAGTTGCAGTGTTGTGGGATTGTGGGGTATGGTGCTAAACACCTTGACAAGTTCCTTGTCTTTTCAGAGACTATATTCCAAAAAATTCACTGCCCCCCTCCCCTCTTGGCTCTATTGCATCCAATGTCCCCCTCATTTCTTGCCAGCTACCTATCATGAATTAGTGTTGACAGCGATGTTCCCATAGCACATCAAACTAGTTTTTCTTTACACAGTGCAGTGTATTTAAAATTCTCTTTGCTTGATGGGTGCCTAGCAAATCATTTGGTACTATCAATAGCATTCGTCCAGATAGAATACCAAGCTTTAATGCAGGCCTTGTCTGCGTTAGCATTGGACCTTACACATAACTTTCGACAATGGGGGAAAAAAGGCTGCATCTACATTCTCTTCCTATGAACTAACCTGAATAAAAATAGGTGTGGCATGACAAGAAGCTGATTAAACAGGAAAGTAACTGGAATTTTGCAACCCTACCTGCAAGTGACATTCTATTGGCTTGCAAAGTGATTTGTAAATCCTATTGGAATCCAGCCATAGTTAGGATACAGTTGGAATGGTTTTGTTTCTCTTTTGGTGAAATTGTATTAACACAATTTCACTTGCACAGCTCATATATTTACATCATCATATGTACACTTTAAAGCGGTATAAATATGCATTCAAAACAGCATTGAATATTACATTGGTTAGTTTAATGTGTTCTTGATTGAAACAATAAAAACTACCTAAAACAAAAGTGCTTAAAAAATATCCAATCTGTAAAGCCTTTAAATGTGCACACATGATTTAAAACAAAAGTAAACATTTTTAAGATATGGAAAACATGTTAAAAATGTACTTCGTTAAAAAAGCTATCTTCGGTTCTTTGTACGGGAACGGGGTGTCCTTATCAAAAAAAGCTTCCTCCTGCTCTTCCGAATCAACTCCGTACCCATCCACCGGGGCCCGGAGGAGACTCCTCCCCTAGGCTCATCGCCCTAGGTCCCACAGCGCTGAGAGCAAAGATGTGGGAAAAACAACACGCTTTAATGTCCCGAAACACAACATGTACAAAGTGAAAACACAAATGAACAGAAATATAACCGGACAGCGTGTAACCCAAAAATACAACAAAATACACTCAACCAACAAAACAGACGAACAAGCCCGCACGAAACAGAAGCGGGCTAAACAGACTATATATACCCTATCCTAACAACCAAACTAGAAACAGGTGCTACCAATTAGACAAAACTAAACGAACACAGAACAACGGATCGGCGATAGCTAGTAGACCGGCGACGACGACCGCCGAGCGCCACCCGAACAAGAAGGGGAGTCACCTTCGGTAATATTCTTGACAGTACACCCTCCTGACGCGCAGCTCCCGCAGCACGCCGACGTCGGCCTCGGGGACGACCCGGAGGCCGAGGCGCTGGGCGATCCGGGCGGAGGCGATGAAATTCACTCAACATGGATGGGTCTAGAATATCCCTCGCCGGAACCCAGCACCTCTCCTCCGGACCGTACCCCTCCCAGTCGACGAGGTACTGCAAGCCTCTCACCCGGCGTCTCGAGTCCAGAATAGCTCGTATCTTGTACGCCGGGGACCCCTCGATGTCCAGAGGGGGTGGAGGAACCTCCGGTACCTCATTCTCCTGCATGGGACCAGCTACCACCGGCCTGAGAAGAGACACATGAAATGAGGGGTTAATACGATAATACGAAGGAAGTGATAATCGATAACAAACCTCATTTATTCTCCTCAGGACTTTAAATGGCCCTATACACTGCGGACCCAGCTTCCGGCAGGGCAAGTGGAGAGGCAGGTTACGGGTCGAGAGCCAGACCCTGTCCCCAGGTGCAAACACGGGGGCCTCACTGCGGTGACGGTCAGCGCTCTTCTTCTGCCTTATACTAGCTTGGCGTAATGACTCCTGGACTGCCCTCCAGGCCTCCTTAGAGCGCTGTACCCACTCCCCCACCACAGGAGCCTCAGTCTGGCTCTGATGCCACGGTGCCAAGACAGGCTGGTACCCCAACACGCACTCAAATGGTGACATGTTGGTAGAAGAGTGGCTTAGTGAATTCTGGGCTATTTCTGCCCAGGGAATATATCTCGCCCACTCGCCTGGCCGGTCCTGGCAATACGACCGCAGAAACCTACCCACCTCCTGGTTAACTCTCTCCACCTGACCATTACTCTCCGGGTGATACCCTGAGGTAAGGCTGACCGAGACCCCCAGACGTTCCATAAATGCTCTCCAAACACGGGAGTTAAATTGGGGGCCCCGATCAGAAACTATATCCTCGGGCACCCCGTAGTGCCGGAAGACATGGGTGAAAAGAGCTTCCGCAGTCTGTAGGGCCGTAGGGAGACCGGGCAATGGGATAAGACGGCAGGACTTAGAGAACCGATCCACAACGACCAGGATAGTAGTGTTACCCTGAGAGGGGGGAAGGTCAGTAAGAAAATCCACCGAAAGATGGGTCCACGGCCGTTGTGGAACGGGAAGAGGTTGTAATTTACCTCTTGGCAGGTGTCTAGGAGCCTTACTCTGGGCGCACACCGAACAGGAGGAAACATAGAATCGCACATCCCTCCTCAAAGTGGGCCACCAGTACTTCCTCTCAAGACCTCTCACGGTCTTATAAACACCTGGGTGACCCGACGAGGGTAGACAATGAGCCCATCGAATCAATTGATCACGAACAGCCAGCGGCACGTACCTACGACCCTCCGGACACTGTGGGGGCGTAGGTTCCCCCCTTAGTGCCCGCTCGATGTCCGCGTCCACATCCCATACTACCGGTGCCACCAGCTTAGCTGCCGGAATGATGGGAGTAGGATCGATGGACCTGTCCTCAGTGTCATAGAGTCTTGACAGCGCGTCAGCCTTAGTGTTGAGGGAACCTGGTCTATATGAGACAGTGAAATGAAATCTGGTGAAAAACATGGCCCACCTTGCCTGACGAGGATTCATTCTCCTAGCTGATCGGATATACTCCAGGTTACGATGGTCAATCCAGATAAGGAAAGGGTGCTTAGCCCCCTCAAGCCAGTGTCTCCACACCTTCAGGGCCTTAACCATAGCCAACAACTCCCTATCCCCCACATCATAATTCCGCTCCGCTGGCCCGAGTTTCTTAGAAAAAAAGGCACAGGGGCGGAGCTTCGGTGGCACACCCGAACGCTGTGAGAGCACAGCTCCAACCCCAGCCTCGGATGCGTCCACCTCTACTATAAACGCCAAAGAAGGGTCCGGATGTGTTGGGGTGGTATGCGAATTGGAGTGGGTCTTGAATGATGGTGCTGTGAGCCATGACCACCCTTTCAAAGCATTTCATGGTTATAAATGTGAGTGCTACAGGACGATATTAATTTAGGCAGGTTACCTTGGTGTTGTTTGACATGGGAACTATGGTGGTCTGCTTGAAACAAGTCGGTATTACAGACCAGATAAGGGATAGGTTGAATATGTTAGTGAAGACACTTGCCAGCTGGTCAGCACATGCTCTGAGTACGCATCCTGGTATTCCATCTGGCCCTGCGGCCTTGCGAATGTTAGCCTGTTTAATCCTGTCTAAACTGGTGGAGGGGGGTTACTACTAAATTACAGATTTTTTTAAAAGAAGTTCATACCAAGGATCATTTTGCTAATTGATTGTGAATTTTATGACCGATTGAAGTATCAAACAAATATATAAATAACTTATTTGATGAAAAATTGTATTTGGCCTTACCGCTATAAGCCCATACAAACGCATTGAATAACAGATTCACTACATGGAACAACAGATAGTCCCCCCCAAACAAATCTAACGGAAGTTTGTTCTGAGGTGTCTATTTTTTACATGTTTTGGTCACTAAACAGTCTCCATATATACAGTACTCCCATTAACTTTTTGGACTGGTACTGGGGAACCTTCAGAGGAGTCTTGTGAGGCCTGACATGTACGTGTTTGTGAGAGTCGCCTTTACACAGAGGGGTCATATTGTGTAGCCCAAACTTTGCGGATGCTACAAACAGAAATTTGCAAATCGGCTGTACCAACTGTACCAAGTGTCATCTTTCCATAGAGAGATCATAATAGTTGGTAGGCCAAATCATTCGGATGCTACAGAGGACTGTGTGAGAACACCAATTTTCAGGATGTCTCATGGTCTGACAAACACTCTCTAGCTCTGTCACCTTTCACCACAGGTGCAGAAGTGTTATATAAGCGGATGCGGTGGATTGAGACACATCCAATGCCAAAGAACAGATATGCTACATGACCAACAGTATGTGGACACCTGCTCGTCGAACATCTCATTCCAAAATCATGGGCATTAATATGGAGTTGGTCCCCCATTTGCTGCTATAACAGTTCAACTCTTATGGGAAGGCTTTCCACTAGATGTTGGAACATTGCTGCAGGAACTTGCTTCCATTCAGCCACACGAGCATTAGTGAGGTTGGGCCATTTGCTCGTAGTCGGTGTTCCAATTCATCCCAATGGTTTTCGATGGGGTTGAGGTCAGGGCTCTGTCCAGTCAAGTTCTTCCACACCGATCTCGACAAACCATTTCTGTATGGACCTCGCTTTGTGCACAGGGGCATTGTCATGCTGGAACAGGAAAAGGCCTTCCCCAAACTGTTGCCACAAAGTTGGAAGCACAGAATGAATGTCATTGAATGCTGTAGCATTAAGATTCCCCTTCACTGGAACTAAGGGGTCTTGCCCAAACCATGAAAAACAGCCCCAGACCATTTTTCCTCCTCCACCAAGATGTACAGTTGGCACTATGCATTCGGGCAGGTAGCATTGTCCTTGCATCAGCCAAACCCAGATTCGTCCGTCGTTTCCACTGCTTCAGCTTTCAATGGCGACAAGTTTTACACCACTCAAGCCGACACAAGGTGGCATCCTATGACGGTGCCATGTTGAAAGTCACTGATCTCTTCATTTAGGCCATTCTCCTGCCAATGTTTGTCTATGGAGATTGCCAGGCTGTGTGCTCGATTTTATACACCTGTCCGCAACAGGTGTGGCTGATTCCACTAATCTGAAGGGCTGTCCACGTAATTTTCGACATATCAGGCCAAGTAGTCCTGAGGCATGTCCTAGGGCTCAGGTCCTATGGGAGGGGAGAGGGATAGAGAGAGAATTAGAGGGAGTATACTTAAATTCACACAGGAAAAGACAGAATAATTACACCACATATAACAGACTGACCCTAGCCCCCTGGCACATAGACTATTGCAGCATACATACTGGAGGCTGAGACGGATGGGTCGGGGACGCTGTGGCCCAGTCCGTCGATACCCCCGGACAGGTCCATCCACTTTGCCAAAGCACAGCCCCCACACCACTAGAGGGATATCAATAGACCACCAATTTACTACCCTGAGACAAGGCTGAGTATAGCCTACAAAGATCTCCTCCACCGCACGAGCCAGAGAGGGCGCAAAACCAGACAGAAATATCACGTCTGTGACTCAACCCACTCAAGTGACGCACCCCTCCCAGGGACGGCATGGTAAGCCAGTGACTCAACCCCTGTAATTGGGTCAGAGGCAGAGAATCCCAGTGGAGAGAGGGGAGCCAGCCATGCAGAGACGGCAAGGGTGGTTCATCACTCCAGTGCCTTGCCGTTCACCTTCGCACCCCTGGGCCAGAATACATTCGAATATAGGACCTACTGAAGAGATAAGTCTTCAGTAAAGACTTAAAGGTCGAGACTAGGGATGATGATGTATCGGTGAACATATCGAAATCGGACGATATTAGCTAAAAATGCTAACATCGGTATTGTCCGATATCTAGTTTAACGGCCAATGTCTAGTTTAACGCCCGATGTGCAAAACCGATGTCAAAGCTGACGTGCATCTATGTAACGTAGGTACATGATGTAATGGCGCCACGTAAAATGTTGCGCTATACATGCAACACAGCATTCCTAAACTAGCCCACAAGGACTGCTGTGTGGATCTAGCAGTCGTTTGAAAGAGTAACAACATTTCAGCTCCACAACTCAGAGGCAAAATACATTAAAGCCAAGATAATGGAATTCATTGCCCTTGACAATCAACCGTTCTCTGTCGTGAGAGATGTTGGCTTTCGCCGTCTGGTCGAGCACCGGTACACACTACCAAGTGAGCTATTTTCCCCCTACCGGAGTTACACAGTAATTGTGTCACTGCTATTAACTTAACTTAACTGGAATGCCGTTTGGGTCTTTGCGTGTCAAAAAAGATACAGTAGCACTGTCAAAGCTGTACAAAAGTCTGCAAACAAGCAAACACCGGCCACGAACGATGTGTTTACAATACCGCGTTGGTAATAAAGCATAATTTGTTCGACCGCAACTTCTGGAGTACCTAGCTAGCACCAATACAACCAGCCTGAAAACTGACCAGTAGAACCTGCAGTCATTTTCATTATTCTTACCAATGATTCCGTGTAATCCGAGTAAGTATTAACTAGGTTGCCACTTGTTGTTCGCTTATTGAAATTTAACTTCAGTTCATGAAAATAAATAGCTAGTCAGCAACTGAACCCGGTTTCCCAAAGTTAACGTTATAAGCAGTCAGCTAGCTTCTGACTAGTGAGGCTCGACTGCATCAGGCTGTGTTGTGAAGCTAGCCAAAATAAGGATTAGGCACAATAGTTGAATTTGCGGTTTGCTTTCGAAATAAAAGTCTGTAATTGACAGTAATGCAAATGAATACAAATAGTAGAATTATGCCATACTTTTATTTTGAATGTGACTAATCTTTATTGTGGTGAGCTTCACATAGTTGAGTCCGACCACCATTAATCAAATAAGAACTGTCTTATAAATTAGAGTTATTTTAGATGACACCTAGCTATATAGTTAGCTAGCTAACTAAAGCTACTGAAACAGATGTTGTGTTATTTGACGTGTATCTTTTTTGACACGCAAAGACCCAAACAGCGTTCCACAGAAATCCTGTTTTGAGAAAGAAACGACTGAACAAATGAACATCGAAACAGCACAGTAAATAAGTGAAAGAAATAGGTTTTCACTATGTTTTACTGGTAATGGGGACTTCCGTAAATGCCAACAAAAGAACTTTTTGGTGTGCGTGTGTACGATTTATTTAACTAGGCAAGTCAGTTAAGAACAAATTCTTATTTACAATGACTGCCCGGATGACCCTGGGCAAATTGTGGTCAGCACTATGGGACTCACGATCACAGCCGGATGTAATACAGCCTGGATTTGAACCAGGGACTATAGGAACACCTCTTGCACTGAGATGCAGTGCCTTAGACCGCTGCATCCATGTGTGTGTGTTAACTATATAACTGTACTAGAATGCTTTAAAAGCTGCTAAAATTGTAAATATTGGTTATCGGTATCGGTATCATTTTTGTTTGGCAAGGAAAATATCGGATATCGGTATCAGCCAAAAATATCATATCGGTGCATCACTAGTCGAGACCAAGTCTATGTCTCTCTCACATGGATAGGTAGACCATTCCATAAAAATGTTGCTTTATAGGAGAAATCCCTGCATCCAGCTCATGCTAGGTTCAGTGTTGCTTGCCTCCAGGCTTGCTCTGTAATCTTGGATAATTTGCAAGCCCTGCCACACCCTTTGTGCATCAAACCCGGCATAGTAGGATTTGATCTCAGTCTTATATTGACGCTTTGCCTGTTTGATGGCTCGTTGGAGGTCGTGGCGGGATTTCTTTGAAGCGTCCAGATTACTGTCCTGCTCCTTGAATGCAGCAGCTCTAGCCTTTAGCTCAGTGCGGATGTTGCCTGTAATCCATGGCTTCTGGTTGTGGTTTGTACGTATGCTCACGATGTCGTCGATGCATTTATTAAAGAAGCCATTGACTGATGTGGTAAACTCCTCAACGTTATCGGATAAATGCCAGAACATAGCGAAACAGTCTCCTTAGCTTAGCATCCGCTTCAATGGACCTCTTTCGTATTGAGCACATCACCGGTACTTCATTTACATTTACATTTAAGTCTTCCCTTTCCCCCTTTTACAGCCCTTTGACCCCTCTACCCCCCTCGCCCAGTATACCCAAACCTCCCCAGTCTAGCCCTTTGCCTCACCCTTAATGCACCTGTCACAACCCCAGCCTCACACCCAGCCATCTTCTGAAATCTGCACTGAATATGGGGATCAAAACAGGGAATTGCTGATCAAGCTCCTTTCAAGCTTAAATACCTCCTCTCTTTAACATGGCAGAGAAATATGGATGAATAAAAACTGAAGCTACATGTTGTTCCCTTCATCCTTACCTACTTTCTATCTTCTCTCCACCACTATCCTCTTTATTGTTCTCTCCCTCTCCCCCCTCTCTCTCTCTCTGTGTGTGTTTTTGAGTGATAAGGGAATGTAGTGTAAATGTGCCCTTGGATGCAATGTGCACTGCTCAAATGAAATGGTTGTGAAGTTCTAATTATTCCTCTCTTTCTCTCCCCCTCTTTCCTCTGTTCCTTCCTCTCTCCCCTCATCCTCCCTCTCTCCCTACCCTCCTCCTCCCTATTTTTTCCCTTCCCCTCTCCGTAGTGATGGTGTTGTTCTTTGTGATGTGGATGAAGAGGAGGGATAAGGAACGTCAGGCCAAGCAGCTGCTCATCGACCCAGAGGACGATGTCAGAGACAACATACTGAAGTACGACGAAGAAGGAGGAGGAGAGGAGGACCAGGTAGAGAAAACACACACTAACATTAGCATAATGATAGCATAGCCAATCAGCTGTTGAATCAGATGGAGGGTTAGTCCTCTAACTGCTAGTGGGAGACAAGGTCAGTGCTTGGGTAAAGGGGGGAGGCAAGGACGATTTACAGTGGTTGACACACAGACAAACACACACACTGAGGGACTCTCACATGGGGGCAATTCCACGAAAACGGAACTATTCTGAGATTTTTCACTTTAAAATGTATGTCAAATTTACAATCTACACAGAAAAAAATCTATACAAAAACACATTTACTTAAAGAACAGTGCAGATGCAAAGTTTGGTAAAACAATGAACTGCAAAAATCATCATTCTGTAAACAAACTTTGCACTTGTTTTTGTAAAATTGTATTTGTGAATTTTTACAAGTAGTACTTGTTCATAGAGGTGTATGGTTTGTTAATATTAGAAATCAATGAATGAGTCTCAGCGTCATTTTTTTCCAGTGGACTTGCCCATGGGGGTTGTAGGACCTAGCTGACCAATCATTGGATTTTAATAATGGCACTCTGAGAGGGGGTGATAAACATTTATTGCCATGGAAATGGCATGGGAGTTGGGGGGTAAGGCGAGAGACCATCTTTCACTGCGATGGATGCTACTTCCCACCCATTGTTCGGGGAAATTGTCATGTGGAGGAATCGGCAGTGACGGGAAAATTAACTGTTGGTGAGCGTAGCGGCTAGTTCCCCCTGATCAGCCCCCCCAGCTGTGAGATGGATTAGTAATGTCTGTCTGGGACTCCCAGTGGTGAGGGGCTATGGGGAGTGGTCAGGCCAGGGACAGCTACAGGAACAGTCACATAGTCTGGCTCTCTGGTTCTAAATGGATACTATGCTACACTGATGCCAATGGCAGAGCCACAGAGGGTGCAACCCATAGGGCCCTGGTCAAAGGTACACTATAAAGGGGATAGGGCGACATTTGGGATGTAGACAAAGTCTGGCCCTCTGGTCCTAAATGGTTACTATACTGAGGCTAACACCATTGTGTGTTGATGGTCATATAGCCAATGCTAACAACAGCACAGGCCTGACCTGTAACAAATCCAGACAATCCAAAAAGTAAGGTGTACAGTCTCTCTATACATTAATCGCACATTGTGGCTCTCTTCTGTGGTACTAACGGCCATATCCTCTTCAACCAGCCACTGCTAAGAAAACCACAAACCTCTTTCAGAAGAGCCAAACACAAAGACTTCCAGACATACAGTTATAATACAGCCTCTCAAATGACAAACACACACACATTGCACATGTTACATTAAGCGTTTTAAATGGATAAAACAAATAGATCAGCTTTTTGTGTACTTAGCCTATCATCCTGGTGTCAAAGACTAAGAAGGGTGAGCGATGATAAAACCCAGCTATTTGGCTGAGTCCCTTTCAGACCTGACTGACTAGCTGGCTGTCTGTAGAGATGTCTGTGGTCGCATTCCAGATGGCACCCTATTCCGTATATAGTGCACTTCTTTTGGACCCTGGTCAAAAGTAGTGCACTTTAAAGAGAATAAGGTGCCAAAGGGAAATAAGCCTGCATGTGTTCTCCTCTGTCTAAGAAATAACAATAAAGCCTAGCATAGTGACAAAGCCATCTGTATTTATCCATCCATTTCCTCGACCTCTCTCTCTGTCCATCATGTTATGGTGGCATTCACAGCTCTCCCCTGAAAGTGTTTCATTGGTTAGCTATTACGGTGAACAAAGCCCAAGGTCATTACTTGGCCAGGCTTTAATGTCCCTGAAAATGCTCTTTAAGTCGATCCCCCTTGGAGATGAATGTTTCATCATGTTTTTCAATGAATCAGACACTGGCAATTCAAAAGGAGATCAGAGCCTATCTCTCTTAGCCTTCTATCTCTCTCACGCTCTCTCTCAATTCATTGTAATGGCTTTATTGGCATGGGAAACATGTTTACATTGCCGAAGTAAGTAAAATAGATAAACAAAAGTGAAATAAACAATAAAAAAATGAACACTCTCTCATTCACTGAGTCAGTGTAAGGTCATGTTGGAATGAGAGAGAAGGATCATGACAGCAGTTACATACACTGTTGGATGAACCTAAAAAAAATATTCACCTGCTTACAAGTAAATTAGTTTTTTAAATGCAAAAATACGGCATGTGTTGAATTCAAATGTAATGTTTCAATTTATTTTTTGTATTTTTTTTTCTTCCCCTTTATTTAACCAGGTAGGCTAGTTGAGAACAAGTTCTCATTTGCCACTGCGACCTGGCCAAGATAAAGTATAGCAGTGTGAACAGACAACACAGAGTTACACATGGAGTAAACAATTAACAAGTCAATAACACAGTAGAAAAAAGAGTCTATATACATTGTGTGCAAAAGGCATGAGGAGGTAGGCGAATAATTACAATTCTGCAGATTAACACTGGAGTGATAAATGATCAGATGGTCATGTACAGGTAGAGATATTGGTGTGCAAAAGAGCAGAAAAGTAAATAAATAAAAACAGTATGGGGATGAGGTAGGTAAAAATGGGTGGGCTATTTACCGATAGACTATGTACAGCTGCAGCGATCGGTTAGCTGCTCAGATAGCAGATGTTTGAAGTTGGTGAGGGAGATAAAAGTCTCCAACTTCAGCGATTTTTGCAATTCGTTCCAGTCACAGGCAGCAGAGAACTGGAACGAAAGGCGGCCAAATGAGGTGTTGGCTTTAGGGATGATCAGTGAGATACACCTGCTGGAGCGCGTGCTAAGGTGGAGCTTTACCTAGCATGGACTTGTAGATGACCTGGAGCCAGTGGGTCTGGTGACGAATATGTCGTGAGTGGCAGCCGACTAGAGCATACAGGTCGCAGTGGTGGGTGGTATAAGGTGCTTTAGTGACAAAACGGATGGCACTATGATAAACTGATCCAGTTTGCTGAGTAGAGTGTTGGAAGCAATTTTGTAGATGACATCGCCGAAGTCGAGGATCGGTAGGATAGTCAGTTTTACTAGGGTAAGTTTGGCGAGTGAAGGAGGCTTTGTTGCGGAATAGAAAGCCGACTCTAGATTTGATTTTCGATTGGAGATGTTTGATATTTCTAAGCAAACAGCTGGAGGCAGGGCTTTCTCCTATAGAGCTCCATTTTTATGGAACGGTCTGCCTACCCATGTCAGAGACGCAAACTCGGTCTCAACCTTTAAGTCTTTACTGAAGACTCATCTCTTCAGTGGGTCATATGATTGAGTGTAGTCTGGCCCAGGAGTGGGAAGGTGAACGGAAAGGCTCTGGAGCAACGAACCGCCCTTGTTGTCTCTGCCTGGCCGGTTCCCCTTTTTCCACTGGGATTCTCTGCCTCTAACCTTGTTACGGGGGCTGAGTCACTGGCTTGCTGGGGCTCTCTCGTGCCGTCCCTGGGGGTGCGTCACCTGGGTGGGTTGATTCACTGTTGTGGTCGGCCTGTCTGGGTTCCCCCCCTTGGGTTGTACCGTGTCGGAGATCTTTGTGGGCTATACTCGGCCTTGTCTCAGGATGGTAAGTTGGTGGTTGAAGATTTCCCTCTAGTGGTGTGGGGGCTGTGCTTTGGCAAAGTGGGTGGGGTTATATCCTTCCTGTTTGGCCCTGTCTGGCGGTGTCCTCGGATGGGGCCACAGTGTCTCCTGACCCCTCCTGTCTCAGCCTCCAGTATTTATGCTGCAGTAGTTTATGTGTCGGGGGGCTAGGGTCAGTTTGTTTATCTGGAGTACTTCTCCTGTCCTATTCGGTGTCCTGTGTAAATCTAAGTGTGCGTTCTCTAATTCTCTCCTTCTCTCTTTCTTTCTCTCTCTCGGAGGACCTGAGCCCTAGGACCATGCCCCAGGACTACCTGACATGATGACTCCTTGCTGTCCCCAGTCCACCTGGCCATGCTGCTGCTCCAGTTTCAACTGGCCTGGGCCCTAGGACCATGTCCCAGGACTACCTGACATGAGGACTCCTTGCTGTCCCCAGTCCACCTGGCCATGCTCCTGCTCCAGTTTCAACTGTTCTGCCTTACTATTATTCAACCATGCTGGTCATTTATGAACATTTGAACATCTTGGCCACGTTCTGTTATAATCTCCACCCGGCACAGCCAGAAGAGGACTGGCCACCCCACATATGCTCTCTCTAATTCTCTCTTTCTTTCTCTCTCTCTGAGGACCTGAGCCCTAGGACCGTGCCCCAGGACTACCTGACATGATGGCTCCTTGCTGTCCCCAGTCCACCTGACTGTGCTGCTGCTCCAGTTTCAACTGTTCTGCCTTATTATTATTTGACCATGCTGGTCATTTATGAACATTTGAACATCTTGGTCATGTTCTGTTATAATCTCTACCCGGCACAGCCAGAAGAGGACTGGCCACCCCACATAGCCCGGTTCCTCTCTAGGTTTCTTCCTAGGTTTTGGCCTTTCTAGGGAGTTTTTCCTAGCCACCGTGCTTTTACACCTGCATTGTTTGCTGTTTGGGGTTTTAGGCTGGGTTTCTGTACAGCACTTTGAGATATCAGCTGATGTACGAAGGGCTATATAAATAAATTTGATTTGATTTGATATGAGTCTGGAAGGAGAGTTTACAGTCTAGCCAGACACCTAGGTACTTATAGATGTCCACATATTCAAGGTCAGAACCATCCAGGGTGGTGATGCTAGTCAGGCGTGCGGGTGCAGGCAGCGAACGGTTGAAAAGCATGCATTTGGTTTTACTAGCGTTTAAGAGCAGTTGGAGGCCACGGAAGGAGTGTTGTATGGCATTGAAGCTCGTTTGGAGGTTAGATAGCACAGTGTCCAAGGACGGGCCGGAAGTATATAGAATGGTGTCGTCTGCGTAGAGGTGGATCAGGGAACCGCCCGCAGCAAGAGCAACATCATTGATATATACAGAGAAAAGAGTCGGCCCGAGAATTGAACCCTGTGGCACCCCCATAGAGACTGCCAGAGGACCGGACAGCATACCCTCGGATTTGACACACTGAACTCTGTCTGCAAAGTAGTTGGTGAACCAGGCAAGGCAGTCATCAGAAAAACCGAGGCTACTGAGTCTGCTGATAAGAATATGGTGATTGACTGAGTCGAAAGCCTTGGCAAGGTCGATGAAGACGGCTGCACAGTACTGTCTTTTATCGATGGCGGTTATGATATCGTTTAGTACCTTGAGCGTGGCTGAGGTGCACCCGTGACCGGCTCGGAAACCAGATTGCACAGAGGAGAAGGTACGGTGGGATTCGAGATGGTCAGTGACCTGTTTGTTGACTTGGCTTTCGAAGACCTTAGATAGGCAGGGCCGGATGGATATAGGTCTGTAACAGTTTCGGTCCAGGGTGTCTCCCCCTTTGAAGAGGGGGATGACTGCGGCAGCTTTCCCAATCCTTGGGGATCTCAGACAATATGAAAGAGAGGTTGAACAGGCTGGTAATACGGGTTGCGACAATGGCGGCGGATAGTTTCAGAAATAGAGGGTCCAGATTGTCAAGACCAGCAGATTTGTACGGGTTCAGGTTTTGCAGCTCTTTCAGAACATCTGCTATCTGGATTTGGGTAAAGGAGAACCTGGAGAGGCTTGGGCGAGTAGCTGCGGGGGGGGGGGGGGGCGGAGCTGTTGGCCGAGGTTGGAGTAGCCAAGCGGAAGGTATGGCCAGCCGTTGAGAAATGCTTGTTGAAGTTTTCGATAATCATGGATTTATCGGTGGTGACCGTGTTACCTAGCCTCAGTGCAGTGGGCAGCTGGGAGGAGGTGCTCTTGTTCTCCATGGACTTCACGGTGTCCCAGAACTTTTTGGAGTTGGAGCTACAGGATGCAAATTTTTGCCTGAAGAAGCTGGCCTTAGCTTTCCTGACTGACTGCGTGTATTGGTTCCTGACTTCCCTGAACAGTTGCATATCGCGGGGGACTATTCGATGCTATTGCAGTCCGCCACAGGATGTTTTTGTGCTGGTCGAGGGCAGTCAGGTCTGGAGTGAACCAAGGGCTATATCTGTTCTTAGTTCTGCATTTTTTGAACGGAGCATGCTTATCTAAAATGGTGAGGAAGTTACTTTTAAAGAATGACCAGGCATCCTCAACTGACGGGATGAGGTCAATGTCCTTCCAGGATACCCGGGCCAGGTCGATTAGAAAGGCCTGCTCTCAGAAGTATTTTAGGGAGCGTTTGACAGTGATGAGGGGTGGTTGTTTGACTGCGGCTCCGTAGCAGATACAGGCAATGAGGCAGTGATCGCTGAGATCCTGGTTGAAGACAGCGGAGGTGTATTTGGAGGGCCAGTTGGTCAGGATGACGTCTATGAGGGTGCCGTTGATGATTTGTGTGAGATTGAGGGCATCTAGCTTAGATTGTAGGACTTCCGGGGTGTTAAGCATATCCAAGTTTAGGTCACCTAACAGAACAAACTCTGAAGCTAGATGGGGGGCGATCAATTCACAAATGCTGTCCAGGGCACAGCTGGGAGCTGAGGGGGGTCGGTAGCAGGTGGCAACAGTGAGAGACTTATTTCTGGAGAGAGTAATTTTTTTAATTAGTCGTTCGAACTGTTTGGGTTTGGAAAGTATGACATTACTTTGCAGGCTATCTCTGCAGTAGACTGCAACTCCTCCCCCTTTGGCAGTTCTATCTTGACGGAAAATGTTATAGTTGGGTATGGAAATCTCAGAATTTTTGGTGGCCTTCCTGAGCCAGGATTCAGACACGGCAAGGACATCAGGGTTAGCAGAGTGTGCTATAGCAATGAGTAAAACAAACTTAGGGAGGAGGCTTCTGATGTTGACATGCATGAAACCAAGGCTTTTTCGATCACAGAAGTCAACAAATGAGGGTGCCTGGGGACATGCAGGGCCTGGGGACATGCAGGGCCTGGGTTTACCTCCACATCACCTGCGGAACAGAGGAGGAGTAGTATGAGGGTGCGGCTAAAGGCTATCAAAACTGGTCGCCTAGAGCGTTGGGGACAGAGAATAAAAGGAGCAGATTTCTGGGCATGGTAGAATATATTCAGGGAATAATGCGCAGACAGGGGTATGGTGGGGTAAGCCCAGGCACTGGGTGATGATGAGAGAGGTTGCCAACTGTTTCATTGGATTATTACCAAACCTATATTTCAAGTTGCAATTTATTTCATTCAACACTCAACTTAAGTTTCCCCTTTGATTAAACTTAATAAATAACAAATCCAAAACAAATGTTTAATGTAAATACAACCCATTTTCAAGGGGGGGGTCAATAACTTGAAATTATGTTTCCAAACATATTCGACTTTCACATGCCACAAGATCCTAACCAAGCATTGGCTACCATAACATAGAAACATTATCCGTTTCTTTTGAATCACACGCACCTACATACTGTATCGTCACAGATGCTTGCAGTGTACAAGATTGAGTAATGAATAGAATAGGGCACATTAACTGGAATGACATTCCCTCTCAAGGGTGAGCAAAAATAACAATGTGAATTGTCTGGAGAGCCTCAATGCTTCAGGAAGTGTCATTTTCCCACCACCACCGCTAGCCAATGCGCATGAGGTGTTGAAAGCAATTTAGAAGCTTTCATTCCATAAAAAACATTGAACCTTCAAATTTGTTATTTGATTTCAGACAAATTGAAAATAATAGGTTGAACAAACCAAAGTGTAATGTTCAATCATTCCAATCAGTAAAAGCACTTCAGGTGTACAACAGCCTCATGTTGCTTTTTACAGTGTATAGTGTGTACAGTGCAGTGGTGTAGTAAAAGGCAAACGCACGCCGTTTACGCACCTTTCGTTTTTTTTACAGAAAATGCTTTGAAAGGATAGTGAGCATGACTTTATTCACAGCAAATGGCAATCAGCATTTACCCACATATTGTTTTCACCACCACATCACAGCATTTCCAACCAGTGTCACAAGCTCAACTCATAACCTTATGCGATCTTTGATCACACACTGTTTATATAGAATAAACAGCTTATGACCGTTTCAGTCATGGTTACCTCACCACAGTGTCACCAACATGGGAATAATACGTAAGGATCGGCGTGGTAGTGCAGCCTGTGTTACATTGTTTGATTCAGTGTATTCATCTCTCTCTCCCTCCCTCCCGCCTTCATTCCCTCCCTCCCTCCTTCCCTTCCCCCTCCAGGACTATGACCTGAGCCAGCTGCAGCAGCCCGACGCCTTGGAGACGGAAATGGTGAAGGTGGGGATCCGACGTATGGATGAGAGGCCCCTACACCAGGACCATATATACCCCCTCCGTTCTGCTGCACCCCACCCCGGAGATATAGGAGACTTCATCCACGAGGTAGCTACAGTGTGTGTGTGAGTCTGATTGAGCATGCTCACTTACATGTGTGTCATTGTGTGAAACTATGTGTGTGTGTGTGTGTGTGTGTGTGTGTGTGTGTGTGTGTGTGTGTGTGTGTGTGTGTGTGTGTGTGTGTGTGTGTGTGTGTGTGTGTGTGTGTGTGTGTGTGTGTGTGTGTGTGTGTGTGTGTGTGTGTGTGTGTGTGTGTGTGTGTGTGTGTGTGTGTGTGTCTGTGTCACAGAGAGAGAGAGCCTCTATGAGTAATTCTTAATTAGCTTTGCTAACAGTGAGGATTAGCGTGATAACAACATGGGCTGGCCCGGCTGGCTATTTTAAAATAAATCCATTGAGTTTCATTAATCCCCAGAGAGAGACTGGCTTTGGGCTCCACCTCTAGACAGCTCCAGTTGGCTCTACAACAGAATAGTCATAGCTCAATCTCAGTTAGGTAGATTTAATATGTGTGTTGAATCTAGTGAGTTGATGTCTATACTGTATCTAGGCGATGAGGACAACTCTTGGCCGAGGGTTAATACAGTATGTTTTTCTATTGAGCAGTGGGACAGTAACCGAATGGTTGCTTGTTCAAATCTCTGAGCCGGCAAGGTGGAAAAATCAGCTGTTCTGCCCTTGAGCAAGGCAGAAAACCCCCACAATAACTATTCCCCAGGCACCGATGATGTGGATGTCGCGTAAGGCAGCCCCCCGCACCTCTCTGATTCAGAAGGTTTGGGTTAAATGACCAGGTATCCCCATCCCTTCCGCTGTGTTTCCTAGTTCTTGTGTGTCAAATCAAATGTTATTTGTCCCATGCTTCATAAACAACAGGTGCACTGTAACAAATTGCTGAAAGTTTACTGCAAAACTTTCAGTTAGTTACTGTAATTCTATATTACAATACTGTAAAGAGCAATGCATTATCGGGGATGATCGGCGTTCCGCTACACTGCTTTAAAATAATTTGACAGTACAATTTTACAGTAAAGTACTGTATTAACTGTATATTTACAGCAGCATACTGTGAATTATATTGTATTGTGGGAAAATGTTGTGGGAGTGCGAAATAATATCTGGATCATTAACATATTTTGAGGTTATCGACATCACGCTACCACGTTCCCTAAGGGCACCCCCCCCCCACACTCAACTCAAAAGGTGGCGCACAGAATGCAAAAATATTCTTAGAAATATTTAACCTCCACACATTAACAAGTCCAATAGCTCAAATGAAAGATAAACACCTTGTTCATCTACCCAGCAAGTCAGATTTCTAAAATGTTTTACGGCGAAAACATAGCACATATTTATGTCAAACCACCACCAAAGAGACAGCTAATTTAAATAGCCATTTTTGAACAAAAGATGCAATCACAAAAGCAGGATTAAAAGAAAAATAATTCACTAACCTTTTGAAAATCTTCATCAGATGACAGTAATAGGACATGTTACACAGTACATTTATGTTTTTTTCAATAATATGCAATTTATATCCATAAATCTGTTTACAATGAGGCCATGTTCAAAAAATGCTACTAAAATGTCCGGAGAAATTATAATAGCTCCATCAGATAACGCCAGATAACAAGCAATACACATCATAAACTTTGACTAAATATACATGTTTTACATATAGTTAGAAAGATACACTTCTTCTTAATGCAACCGCTGTGTTACATTTATTTTTAACGTTACAGAATTCGTTCACTAGGCAATAATCTGAGACGGCGCTCAGACATTAGCAATATTTCTCCGCTATGTTGGAGTCAACAGAAACACAAAATTACCACATAAACATTCCCTTACCTTTGATGGTCTTCGATCAGAAGTCGTGGAAGGAGTCATACTTACCAAAAACAGCGTTTGGCTTTCAAGTCTGTGTTTTTGGGTTATCAAACGCGACAAATTCCGGCTGAAATGCAGCCAAAATTCTAGGGGTTGCGCATCAAAACTTCAAAATTACATATTATATGTCGACTAAACTAGTCAAACTAAGTGCAGAATCAAGCTTTAGGATGTTCTAAACGTGCAAAACAATTCTCAACTCGAACAGAAAAACTCACATCGTGTAACGATTCCTGGAACAAAGGGATCTCCAGACGCGACGTGCGCATGAGAGTGCATGTATTTTCGTGTGACCCGAAGGTTTTAGCCCTCCAAAGGGTGAGGGAGCGCGCGATTTTCACATTGAAATGCCCCATTGAAAGGAGACATCGCGCTGAAGAGATAGAAACTGTTCCCAGATCCGTAGCTGGTTGGGAAGGGGGGGGGCGATGACGTCAAAGTTGGCCCAACTTTACTGCTGACAGAAGGACTTTGGGAAAATGGCTGCCCTGAGAGTTCTGCTTTACATACAGACATAATTTGAACGGTTTTAGAAGCTTTAGAGTGTTTTCTATTCAATATTATTATATGCATATATTAGCAATTTTGGACAGATTTCTTTCACGCAATTCCTCCAAAGGCAGTATTCTGCCTAGCCCTAACAGGTTATAACCAGTATTTGTTGCGCCCATTAGTGAGAATGCTGTACCCGACAGAGTACAGTACCATAAAATTTTATATGTACAGTACCAGTCAAAAGTTTGGACACACCTACTCATTCAATGGTTTTTCTTTATTTTTACTATTTTCTACATGGTAGAATAATAGTAAAAACATTCAGAACTATGAAAAAGAACATATGGAATGATATAATAACCAAAAAAGTGTTAAACAAATCAAAATATATATTTTTTGATTCTTCAAAGTAGCCACCCTTTGCCTTGATGACGTCTTTGCACACTCTTGGCATTCTCTCAACCAGCTTCACCTGGAATGCTTTTCAAACAGTTTTGAAGGAGTTCCCACATATGCTGAGCACTTGTTGACTGCTTTTCCTTCACTCTGCGGTCCAACTCATCCCAAACCATCTCAATTTGGTTAATGTTGGGTGATTGTGGAGGCCAGGTCATCTGATGCAGCACTCCATCACTCTCCTTCTTGGTCAAATAGCCCTTACACAGCCTGGAGGTGTGTGTTGGGTCATTCTACTGTTGAAAAACAAATGATAGTCCCACTAAGCGCAAACCAGCAGGGATGGCATATCGCTGCAGAATGCTGTGGTAGCCATGCTGGTTAAGTGTGCCTTGAATTCTAAATATATCACTGACAGTGTCACTAACAAAGCACCCCACACCATCACACCTCATCCGTGCGTCACGGTGAGAACCACACATGTGGGGATCATCTGTTCACCTACTCTGTGTCTCACAAAGACACGGCGGTTGGAACCAAAACTCTCAAATTTGGACTCATCAGACCAAAGGACAGATTTCCACCGGTCTAATGTCCATTTCTAGTGTTTCTTGTCCCAAGCAAGTCTCTTCTTCTTATTGGTGTCCTTTAGTAGTGGTTTCTTTGCAGAAATTCAACCATGAAGGCTTGATTCACACAGACTCCTCTGAACTTTGAGCATTCAGAAATGCAAGCTGCCTCACTTTCGAGGGGCTGTTGCGGTTTCTTCTCTCAGTAATTATTATCCTGTTTTCGAGAAGACCCTCTCAAAGGGAAAGGATTTGGCCACTATGCAGAGTCTCCCTGTCATGACTTTAGTAAGCCATGGGTAGACAGAGGCCTTGTTCTTACATCTGCTCAGAGGATCTGCAGATCTTTGGAGGAGGGGCTCCTCCACATAGTATCGGACCTCCATTATGGCATCTGCTGAGGGATTCCTTCGTGCTGCATCCCCAGTTGCTCTCTCGTCAAACAGCATCCAAACAGCAGACGTATGTGACACTACTGCTGGTGCTTCTGCTCCATCTGATCCTTCTTCTCCCTGTTGCTCTGGTGCATGAGCCAGCTGACTGCTGCATTGACGCTAACACAAAAGCACTTTTCCATTGACTTTCTATTCTCTGGCCACTCTCAACAGTTCCTCTGCCAAGTTCTCTGAGGTATGTGGCTGAACTCAAAGCAGTCCAGAAGACAGCTAGACATCAAAAATCTTCAATGAAGTAACATGTAACTGACATGTAACAAGCATTTCGCTACACTCGCATTAACATCTGCTAACCATGTGTATGTGACAAATAAAATTTGATTTGATTTGATTTGTAAGTAGAGGTTACCCTTGATGTCCAGCAGTCAGTGGTAAGGCAAACTGCAGGAGCTTTTTGGACTCTTTCCCGCACTGAAGCCCATGTGCCCTCGTACAGTTGTGGAATAAGTGATTTTGAAAGGGTTTTCCTGCTTGGAATTGTGTACATTGGATTTAGACTCCGTGAAATGATTCCACTACCGTAGCAATGAGAGGTAGTGGGTAACTAAAACCCACTGTGATGGAATTTAGACCTCTATAATCAATACACGGACGCAAACCACCATCTTTTTTCTTCACAAAAAAGAAACTCGAAGAGACAGGTGACATGGAGGGCTGAATGTACCCCTGTCCCAGAGCCTCGGTGATATAAGTTTCCATAGCCACCTTCTCCTCCTGGGACAAAGGATACACATGATTCCTGGGGAGTGCAGCGTTAACCTGGAGATTTATCACGCAATCCCCCTGCCTATGGGGTGGTAATTGGGTCGCTTTCTTTTTACTGAAAACGATAGCCAAATCGTCATACTCAGCTGGAATGCGCACAGTGGAAACCTGGTCTGGACTCTCCACCGTTGTAGCACCGATGGAAACCCCTACACACCTGCCTGAACACTCATCAGACCACCCCTGTAGAGTTCCCTGTTTCCACGAAATCGTAGGATTATGAATAGCTAGCCAGGGAATCCCCAGAACAACTGGAAACGCAGGTGAATCGATAAGGAACAAACTAATTCGCTCCTTGTGATTCCCCTGCGTAATCATCTCCAATGAAATTGTGGCTCTCTTCACCAGCCCTGACCCTAATGGTCGACTATCTAAAGAGTGCACGGTAAAAGGGGGGTCTACTTTTACTAACGGAATCCTCAACCTCTGAGCGAGTCCGCGATCTATAAAGTTTCCAGCTGCGCCTGAATCTACCAGTGCCTTATGCTGGAGAGAAGGAGAATAATTAAGGAAACAAATTAATAGGAACATGTGACCAACAGGAAACTCTGGGAGAGTGTGGTGCTTACTCACCTGGGGTGACCGATGAGTGTTCTGCCTGCCCTCATGATTCCCAGATGAATTCCTCCAGCACCGACCAGACGTGTGCCCTCTCCGGCCACAACTGGTACAGGAGGAGCTTCCTCCTCCGATCTCCCTTGACGCGGTACCTCCTAGCTCCATCGGGATAGGGGCAGGAGGATCAGGAGGTAGAACTGACAGGACCCTTTCAGAACGTCCACGAGCAGCTAGCAGATGGTCCAACCGGATCGACAGGTCTATCAGTCCATCCAGGCCAAGTGTAGTATCCCGACAGGCCAGCTCCCTACGGACGTCTTCTCTCAGGCTACACCTGTAATGGTCTATCAGGGCCCTGTCGTTCCACCCTGCTCCCGCAGCCAAGGTCCGGAACTTCAGCGTGAAGTCCTGCGTGCTCCTCGTCCCCTGTCTAAGATGGAACAATCACCCGCCGCTCGACCCTCTGGAGGGTGATCGAACACGGCCCTGAAACGGCGGATGAACTCCGGGTAGTTGTCCTTCGCCGAGTCGGGCCCGTTCCAGACCGCATTAGCCCACTCCAGGGCTCTACCAGTCAGGCAGGTGATGAGGACCCCTACTCTCTCCTCCTCCGAGGGGGCCGGCCGAACGGTGGCCAGATAGAGGTCTAATTGCAGCAGGAATCCCTGGCACCCCGTCGCTGCTCCATCGTAATTCCTCGGAGGCGTCATGTGCAGAGCGCTGGAACCGGATCCAGATGGGGGAGATGGTAGAGTTGCTTGGTAGAGATGGTAGAGTTGCCATTCCTCTCCCAACGATCCATCCTCTCCATCATCTGTTCTATTGCTGATCCTAGGCGATGGAGGATGGACGTGTGATGTTGAACTCGCTCCTCCATAGTGGGAAGAGGAGTGGTCGCTGCTCCTGCTGACTCCATAGTGTGGTGCGGGCTTCTGTTACGTGTAAATTAGTGAAGAGGTGTGGAGTCAGGCGCAGAGAGCAAAGGATGTGGGAAAAACAACACGCTTTAATGTCCTGGAAACATAACATGTACAAAAGTGGAAACACAAATTAACAGAAATATAAACGGACAGCGTGAGACCCAAAATGCCAACAAAAATACACTCAAACAAGGAAACAGGAGAACAAGCCCGCACGAAACAGAAGCGGGCTGAACAGACTATATATAACCCTATCCTAACAACCAAACTAGAAACAGGTGCTACCAATTAGACAAAACTAAACGAACACAGAACAACGGATCGGCGATAGCTAGTAGACCGGCGACGACGACCGCCGAGCGCCACCCGAACAAGAAGGGGAGTCACCTTCGGTAATATTCGTGACAGTATATTGATCAAATTTGCTCATGTTTGTGGGCGGTGGTCCTTAGAATAATACCTAGCAGCTTTGCAAGTGTTATTTTTTACATTTACATTTTAGGCTATATGAATTGTAGTTCAGGCCAGTGAAATACAAATGACAAAATAAGTATTGAAATACCTTATCAAATACAACATAAATACTGCCAAGCGTTGGCACTAACTACTTGCACTGTAAATTTGCCATAGTTTTACTAACCACTATGCTTAAAGTAATGCACTGTAAATACTAGAAATACAGCATGTTACTGTAGTCAGATGTTCCAGTAATATGCTGTAAATTTGTGTTAGTGAAGGTCCTGTAAATATACAGTAACCTGCCACCCAAGCATCTTTGTCTTGCTGACTTTGAGGGAGAGGTTGTTGTCCTGGCACCACACTGCCAGGTGACTGATTTCCTCCCTTTTGGATGTCTTATCATCATCAGTGATAAGGCCAACCACCGTTGTTTCGTCAGCAAACTTAATGGTGGTGTTTGAGTCATTCACTACAACACAGTCGTCAGTAAACCTAAGCTTAGTGATGAGCTTGGAGGGCACTACGGTGTTGAATGCTGAGCTGTAGTCAATGAACATCATTTTCACTTAAGTTTTCCTCTTGTCCAGGTGGGAGAGGGCAGTGTGATAGAGATTGTGTAATTTGTGGATTTGTTGGGGTGGTGTGCGAATTGGAGAGGGTCCAGGGTGTCTGGGATGATGGTATTGATGTGTGCAATGCCCTTCAAAGCATCATGGCCACAGATGTGAGTGCTTTGGGGCGGTATTTTTTTAGACAGGTAACCTTGGCATTCTTGGGCACGCGGACTATGGTGGTCTACTTGAAACATAGGTATTACAGAGGTTGAAAATGGCTGTGAACATACTTGCCAGCTAGTCAATTGATGCTCTGAGTATGCGTCCTGGTAATTCGTCTGGCCATGCATCCTTGTGAATGTTAACTTGTTTTAAAGGTCTTACATAGGCTACAGAGAGCGAGATCACACAGTCGTCCAGAATAGCTGGTGCTCTCATAAATAAACCACTGAAATGAAGGAAGAATTCTGGGAGCTACTGCTAGAGGAGCCCGTATCCCAAAATAAGAAAATGTGCTCTCAACTTATCAGCCCATTTGGATCTAACTACCTCTGTGGGTCTGCGTTTTCGCACATGAAGGTAATAAAGTCCAAGTACAGATCTACTATGACTGATGACCACCTTGTGGCCACTGATGACCACCTTGCGTCCGCCTCAACCATAACCCCGGATAAATCTCCGGTAGTAGTTGGCAAACCCTAAAAATCACTGCACCTCCTTTACCATGGTGGGAGTTGGCCAATTACGCATGGCTGCTATGCGGTCACTCTCCATCTCCACCCCTGATGTGGAAATGCGATACCCTAGGAAGGAGACGGACTGTTGAAAGAACAGGCATTTCTCAGCCTTAACGTACAGGTCATGCTCCAACAGTCGACGAAGCACCCTGCGCACCAGGGACACATGCTTGGTGCGTGTAGCGGAGTATATCAGAATGTCATCGATATACACCACTACACCCTGCCCGTGCAGGTCCCTGAAAATCTTGTCTACAAAGGATTGGAAGACTGAGGGAGCATTCATCAACCCGTACGGCATGACAAGGTACTCATAATGCCCTGAGGTGGTAATAAACGCCGTCTCCCTCTCGGATACGCACCAGATTGTACTCACTCCTGAGATCCAGTTTAGTGAAGAAGCGCGCCCCGTGCATTGCCTACATTGCCGTGGCGATAAGAGGTAGCGGGTAGCTGTACCTCACTGTGATTTTTTACATTTAAAAAAAATAATACTTTTCACCTTTATTTAACCAGGTAGGCTAGTTGAGAACAAGTTCTCATTATAACTGCGACCTGGCCAAGATAAAGCATAGCATTTCGAGACATACAACAACACAGAGTTACACATGGAATAAACAAAACATAGTCAATAATACAGTAGAACAAAACATTTTTTAAGTCTATATACAGTGAGTGCAAATGAGGTAAGATAAGGGAGTTAAGGCAATAAATAGGCCATGGTGGCGAAGTAATTACAATATAGCAATTAAACACTGGAATAGTAGATGTGCAGAGGATGAATGTGCAAGTAGAGACATTGCGGTGCCAAGGAGCAAGATAAGTAAATAAATACTGTATGGGGTTGAGGTAGGTAGATAGGTGGGCTGTTTACAGATGAGCTTTGTACAGGTGCAGTGATCTGTGAGCTGCTAAGACAACTGGTGCTTAAAGCTAGTGAGGGAGATATGAGTCTCCGGCTTCAGATATTTTTGCAGTTCGTTCCAGTCATTGGTAGCAGAGAACTGGAAGGAAATACGAACAAAGGAGGAATTGGCTTTAGGGGTGACCAGTGAGATATACCTGCTGGAGTGCGTGCTACGATTGGGTGCTGCTATGGTGACTAGTGAGCTGAGATAAGGCTGGTCTTTACCTAGCAGAGAGTTGTAGATAACCTGTAGCCAATGGGTTTGGCGACGAGTATGAAGCGAGGGCCAACCAACGAGAGCGTACAGGTCGCAATGGTGGGTAGTGTATGAGGATTTGGTGACAAAACGGATGGCACTGTGATAGACTGCATCCAGTTTGTTGAATAGAGTGTTGGAGGCTATTTTATAGATGCAAGTAAAACTAAATGCATGCTATTCAACCGATCACTGCCCGCACCTGCTTGCCCATCCAGCAGCACTACTCTGGACGGCTCGGACGGTATGTCTGGCAGCATGAGTGGAGGATGCTTTGGTGCAATATAGGAAGCCAATTCTAGATTTAATTTTGGACTTGAGATGCTTAATGTGATTCTTGAAGGAGAGTTTACAGTCTAACCAGACACCTAGGTATTTGTAGTTGTCCACGTAATCTAAGCCAGAGCTGTCCAGAGTAGTGATGCTGGATGGGCGAGCAGATGCGGGCAGTGATCGGTTGAATAGCATGCTATAAAATAGCCTCCAACACTCTATTCAACAAACTGGATTTTTGTTTTACTTGCATTTAAGAGCATTTGGAGGCCACGGAAGGAGAGTTGTATGACATTGAAGCTCGTCTGGAGGTTTGTGAAAACAGTGTCCAAAGAAGGGCCAGAAGTATACAGAATAGTGTCATCTGTGTAGAGGTGTACCAGAGAGTTAACAGCAGCAAGAGCAACATCATTGATGTATACAGAGAAGAGAGTTGGCCCGAGGATAGAACCCTGTGGCACCCCCATAGAGACTGCCTGAGGTCCAGACAACAGGCCCTCCGATTTGACACACTGAACTCAGAGAAGTAGTTGGCAAGGCAATCATTTGAGAAACCAAGGCGGTTGAGTCTGCCAATAGCAATGTGATGATTGACAGAGTCGAAAGCCTTGGCCAGGTTGATGAATACGGCTGCACAGTAATGTCTCTTATCGATGGCGGTTATGATGTCGTTTATGAACTTGAGCGTGGTTGAGGGGCACCGATGACCAGCTCTGAAACCAGATTGCATAGCGGAGAAGGCACGGTGGGATTCGAAATGGTCGGTAATCTGTTTGTTAACTTGGCTTTCGAAGACATTAGAAAGACAGGGTAGAATAGATGTAGGTCTGTAGCAGTTTGGGTCTAGAGTGTCACCCCCTTTGAAGAGGGGGATGACCGCTGCAGCTTTCCAATCTTTGGCAATCTCAGATGATACGAAAGAGAGGTTGAACAGGCTAGTAGGGGTTGCAACAATTTTGGCAGATCATTTTAGATTTGATTGAGACCTCTATAATCAATACACGGGCGCAGACCTCCATCCTTCTTCTTCACAAAAAATAAACTCGAGGAGGTGGGTGAAGTGGAGGGCCGAATTTACCCCTGACGCAGGGATTCGGAGACAAATGTCTCCATAGCCACCATCTCCACTTGTGACAGGGGATACACGTGACTCCTGGGAAGTGCAGCGTCTACCAGGAGATTTATCGCACAATCCCCCCGTCGATGGGGTGGTAATTGAGTCACCTTCGCGACCATAGGGTGATCGCACTCTCGTGACCACCCTATGAGAGCCCTCTGTTGCCAGGAAATGGTGGGGTTATGCAGAGCTAACCAGAGAAGACCTAGTACCACGGGAAACACAGGAGAGTCAATGAGAAAGAGACTGATTTTCTAATCATGAACCCCCTGCGTCTCCATGGCCAGGGAGATGGTGGCCTCCCTGATTAGCCAGGACCCCAATGGTCGACTATCCAGAGCGTGAACCGGAAAAGGTCTATCCACGGGAATAATGGGGATACCTAAACTAAGTGCTAACGCTTTGTCAATAAAATGCAGGGAGAACTCAGGAAAACAAACAGGTACAAACAGATGAACAGCAGAGGACTCTGGATGAGAGTGGTGCATACTCACCTGAGGTGACGCCTGAGTGCCCTGCCTGCTTCCTCGACTCCCAGAGGGACAAACCCGGCACCGACCGGCAGTGTGCCCTCTGCGGCCACAGATGGTGCACGTGAAGGCTCCTCCTCCAGCCTCCCTACGCGCATCCCTCCCAACTCCACGGGTGTGGGAGCGATGGGCGATGGAACTGACAGAGCCCACTCAGGACGTCCACAGATGACCAGCAGGTTATCCAACCAGATGGACATATCCACCAGTTGGTCAAAGGTGGTGGTGGCATCCCTGCAAGCAACCTCCCGTCGGACGTCCTCACGTAAGCTGAATCTATAGTGGGCGTTGAGGGCCCTGTCGTTCCATCCTGCTCCGGCGGCCAAGGTCCGGAACTCCTCGCTCCTCGTCCCCTGCCTCAAATGGAAAAGTAGTTCAACCGCCGCTCTACCTTCAGGCGGATGGTCAAAGACAGCCCGGAAACGGAGGGTAAACTCCACGAAGTGGTCCAACACCGCGTCTTCCTACCCCACACAGCGTTTGCCACTCCAGAGCTCTCCCTGAGAGGCAGGAGACGAGGGTGGATACTCTCTCCCTTCCTGAGGGAGCTGGGTGAACAGTGGCCAGGTAAAGGTCCAGTTGCAAAAGGCACCTCTGGCACTGTGCGGCTGTCTCGTCATACTCCCTGGGAAGGGAGAGACGTATTCCACTGGAGCTGGATCCGGACGGGACGGGTAGAGGTAACCCCGGTAGAGCTGGTCGAGGCACTGGAGAGACTTCCTGTCTCTCCCAGCGGTCCATGGTCTGGACAACGCGATCCGTCATTGCACCGAGATGATGTAGCATAGCCGTGTGTTCCTGGACGCGTTCCTTGACCCCTCTGACCGGTGTACCTGCTCCTGCTGACTCAATGGTTGGTGTAGAATTCTGTTAGGAGTGTGTATCGGAGGCGAAGTCAGGTGCAGGAGAGCAGAGGGTAGTGAACAGGCGCAATTTATTCCGGTTTCCGGAATTCCGAACAAATGGATACATGAAAAATGGAGCGGCGATGGCTAGAAAGCCAGTGTCGCCGAACAAGGAAAGGAGCCGACTTCGGCGGAGGTCGTGACATCCACCCAATGCCAAAAGTCACACAATGGTAGAAAATTAAGTAAGTTGCACTTATTTGTGGAAAACATGTTATTTGTCCACATTATATTTGGCTATCAAATAGGTATCATAGCGGCAGGTCCATACTCAGTGGTGTGTTGCATTTTATACATTTTGTGGGTTGGTTTCGATTTAGAGACTGTAGATCTCATCAGGCTGGCAAATGAAAAAGTAGATCTCAAGTCAAAGAAGGTTGGGCCTTCATACCTGCCTTACAGTTTTAGAACAACACCCCAAAATGAGTTACTGTAACACCACAGGTGTTATTTCCCTAACACTGAGAAAGTGTAACAGCATCAGCAAGTGTTAATTTATGGGGGGGTTTGCAACACCCATGGTGTTTAAGGACTCAACACTTTTCGAAGTGTTGATAAACTAAGGTTAACACTATTTGAGATGGTCCAATATATTTTCTAAGGAAGTGTTACATTTAACACTGTGGTTGTTAAAATTCTGATCACAAATTTGCTGTGACTGAGACTGACATGTTCCAAAAACATGTCTAGAGCCTCATCTTATCAGATTTATTTGATTGATTTTAGCACTGTGACAAGACATCCGTCAATGACAAAGTTATTAGTATATTATAACAAAGTCTGTCAGCTGTGGTGTGTTAGTGTGTGTGTGTGAAGTATGGGTTGGTTTTAAATATAGTGCTGTGCTCAGTAATCTGCTGAATCTCCTCAGAGAGACAGACCCAGCATCTGTCTAGCCTGACCTAAATCCTCTTCTCTCCTCCACCCTCCATAATCCCTCCTTTTTCTCCTCTACCCTTACTCTCTTGCTCCCTCTATCTCTCTCATTCTATATATCTTATTCCCCCTCTTTTTCTCTCTCCTGATAATTTTTTTCCCCTTTTTCTCTCTCTTTCCCCTACCTCTTTCGCTTCTTCCCTTTTTATCTCCTCTTCTTTCTCTCCTTTACTCCCTCCTTTTACCTTTTATCTCTCATTATTTATTTATCTCCCTCCACAGGGTCTGAAGGCAGCTGATAATGACCCGACAGCGCCTCCCTACGACAGTCTTCTGGTGTTTGACTATGAGGGCAGTGGCTCCACTGCTGGCTCCCTCAGCTCCCTTCATTCCTCCTCTTCCGGCGGAGACCAGGACTACGACTACCTCAGCGACTGGGGCCCGCGCTTCCGCAAGCTGGCAGACCTCTATGGTGGAGGGGACAACTAGGACTAGCCCCGTGCTGGGGGGAATTGGCAAGGGGTGGGTGGGATGGGGGAGGGAACATGAGTGGCACTTTTCTATCATGGGACAGGGAAGGAGTGCTGGTTGTAAAGAGACTATTTTGGCTGACTTGAACAGAGGACAGAAACAAAGTGGAGTATGTTGGTGTGGCAACTGCTAGCCTAACCTGCTAGCATACAGGATAACTGAGCCTAGTGGATTGTTCCCCATATGCTTAGGATAGCTAAAACTCAGAGGAGAATATGGTGACTGCTTGCCTAGCCTGCTAGCATTAAGGCTAACTGAGGTTAGAATGGAGTTTTAGCCTACATGCTAAGGGTCGCTAACAGCTCGAGTACATTTCTGTGGCAACTGCTAGCCTAGCCAGTTAGCATACAGGTTAACTGAGGCTAGCGGAGTGTTAGCCCACACGCTCGGTGGAGAACATTGGAAGTAAACCGACCGTTGGTACTTTGACGGGTAGTTAACGGCGAATGAGAGAGTCTGGGTGGTTGCTCAGCAGTTAACGATGTTAAAGACGCTTAGTTACACTTGAATCTCACAGTACAGAAGCACTGGGGTGAAAACGTGCCTTGTTGTACATTATTTTGATTCTGTTTTCGTTTTTTGTTCTTCATGACTTTCAAGGTCCTGACTCTAGCAGGGATTTTCGTCTGTAAGAGAGCGGATGTTTAAAATGAGGAACGCATGCTTCACCACGTGTGCTTGATGTGTGGAATAAAGTGTTGTTCAGGTTACACCTCACTGCCAGAGTGTGTAAGTCATCTTCGTTGCCATGGAGACACACAGGATGAACAGTCCCCATTGCTGGATCGAGAGCATTGAGAGATGACATGTACAGTAGATGCTAAAAGACTAGATAGTTTCCCTGTTTTTCTTTGTTTTGTTTTAAGCTTTTTCACATTGTAAGTTTTTGCTAACTAAAGTCACCAGTCCTACATTTTGTAGTAGACATATTGTTTAGTTACTCTGAGGTTTGGTCGGTGGAGACGACCAAAACCAGAGTGGGGTCAATTCGACTTCAATTCAGTCAATTCAGGAAGTAAACTGCAATTCCAATTCCATATTTTTAACTGTAATTGTAATTTCAGTTTACTTCCTGAATTGATTAAATTCAAAAGGAATTTACTCCAACTCTGACTAAACCAAGATGACAATGATGATGAAGATGTTCATTCTGTCCGTTCATCTGCCTTAGTGTTCATCTGGTACTCTTCTCTGATTGGCTACTCACTGTAAACACAAATATGTACAGATTGTATTTTATTTTTGTTTGTTGTTCTTTTTTGAGCGTGGTCTCTGAAAGTAATGCTACTATCCAGAACATTGTATATGTATAATTTGGATTACAGATTAAAAATGTTTTGCATGTTTTTATCTTTTCATTATACAAAAAGGTATTTTCCAAATTTTTACGCACACACACACACACTCCCTTTATTCCCAACTCAGGGATTTCAGCTCCTTTTCAGGGCTATATTTTCTCTCTCTCTCCTCTCCGTTCTTCCATCTCTATTATAGACATTAGTGTGGTGAGGATAGTGGAAGGGGTGTGGGCTGTTAATATGTATCTGTGGTTTGGAGTTTAGGTTGCTAATGCCTTAGGCAGCATACAAACCACCACGCTACCTCCATCCTACTCCTCCACCTCACTGCGTGCGTGTGTATGTACGGAGTCCTCTGTGGGCAGTTCTTCAGTCCGGTATCTGTTGATCAATCAATGTCATATTCAACCAGCTACTGGCAAGTCCTATTTTTAAACTACACAATCTATCTCTCTCATCCCTCTTTCCCATCCCTATTCTCTTTTCCTATTCTGCTTTTCTCATTCCTATATTAACACCCCCCACCAACACACACACAGACATCTATCTTTAAATTATTTCACTCTTCCAAGGGCCTTTATCTACAAATACACACAAGGCCTTAATCAATCAACACCAGTAACTGGTGTTGATTGCAACTCCCCAACGGGCGAGGCAAAAGTTGAGTCATGCGTCCTCTGAAACTGGCCCGACAAACCGCGTTTCTTAACACCCGCTCGCTTTACCCGGAAGCCACCCGCACCAATGTGTCAGGGAAACACCGTTCAACTGACAGCTGGGTCAGCCTGCAGGCACCCGGCCAGCCACAAGGAGTCGCTAGAGAGCAATGAGCCAAGTAAAGCCCCCACCGGCCAAACCCTACCCAAATGACACTGGGCCAATTGTGCACCGCCCTATGGGACTCCCGGTCACGGCCGTTTGTGACACAGCCTGGGATCGAAACTGGGTCTGAAGGGACACCTCTAGCACTGCGATGCAGTGTCTTAGACTGCTGCGCCACTCAGGGGGAGTATGTTTTATTTTTTAATTGCACCTAGTTTATTATCTAAACATTGATTTCCCAATTAACTGAATGGTGGGGGTGTGTATATAATTGTGTTATATAAACACCACATGCTGACCTACTGTACACACACACAGACACACTCTTTCTATAATAATAATAATAATCTCTCACACACACACACACACTGTAATTCCCAGTTTGTTATTCTGTGTGTTTGTCCTCTAATTCTCCCAGTGGGGATGCCTGAGCTGTAGCGTACTGTGGAAGGTTTAAATCTTCTCTCTTCTTCCTTTGTTTTAAATCCAACATGAAACACATTGTGGTTTCACACTGGTTTCACTCTCCAGTGTGGCATCCATTAACTCCCTCAAGGGCATGTCAGCTACTGTATATCTTTACTCTACAGCCTGCCGGAGACAGAGAAGAAAGAGGGGGAGACAGAGAAGAAAGAGGGGGAGACAGAGAAGAATGAGGGGGAGACAGAGAAGAAAGAGGGGGAGACAGAGAAGAAAGAGGGGGAGACAGAGAAAAAAATGAAAGGATGCTGTTTGAATAAAACAGAGTTGAAATAATTATTTCCAACTGAAAGAACGAGGAGGACAATATGTTCAACCAACACCACTTTATTACCTCGATGCACTCTACCTGAATACAGAAAGAAATGACAAAGACAGAGCGTTTTATGGCTTAATTGGTAGGAGGAGCTAATCATCCTTCCCCTTGGTTCGTAGCAGACTATTGGCAGTTACAAAGTGTAACAGAAATGACAAGTAATACCCCTCCCTCTGTCCCTCAAATGTGATCATGGGTTCTACTATGGCCAAGTGTCACAGACATGGTGCACCTTGCTTTCTTTCCCCTTCATTAGTATGTTCTTAGGTGACAGTTTCTTAACAGTAAGTCCATATACAGTGCATTCGGAAAGTATGCATATCCCTTGACTTATTCCACAGTTTGTTGTGTTACAGCCTGAATTCAAATGACATGAAATATATATTTTTCTCTCACCCATCTACACACAATACTCCATAAAGACAAAGACATCTACACACAATACTCCATAAAGACAAAGACATCTACACACAATACTCCATAAAGACAAAGTGGAAACATTTTTTATATATGTTTGTACATTTGTAAAAAATGTATTACAAAAATATGTAATTTACACAAGTATTCACAACCCATGTCAATACTTTGTAGAAGCACCTTTGGCAGTGATTACAGCGGTGAGTCTTTCTGGGTAAGTCTCTAAGAGCTTTCCAGTCCTGGATTTTGCAATATTTGCCAATTATTATTTTTATAATTATTCAACCATACATTTTCAAGTAGATTTAAGTCAAAACTGTAACTCGGCCACTCAGGAACATTCACTGTCTTCTTCATTTATTTTTATTTAGGGGTACATCAACTTTAATATTGCAGATATATTGCGGCTTCCATCAATGTAATTGTCTGACTAATTTCCCATCCTCATATATTTTTTTATAAATATATATACATCAAATATATATTGTAAATGTATTGTTTTCCCCTAACCCTACCATCCCTTCCCTAATTGGAGTAAACTAATGGAAAACAACTCTTAGGCCTTTACCTCCAGCTTATACAAACTATACTGTATATATTTTACAGACATAGTATATTTTACAATAACCATATTTTGTTTGTTTTTATTCCCATCCTTCAACTCCACTCAACCCCTCCCATCTATCTCTGAACATCTATAAATTTCTATTTGTCACATATTTTTCAACTGTGCTGTGATATTTCACTGTCTTCTTGATAAACCACTCCAGTGTAGATTTGGCCTTGTGTTTAAGGTTATTGTCCTGCTGAAAGGTGAATTCTTCCTCCAGTGTCTGGTGGAAAGTAGACTAAACCAGGTTTTCCTCTATGATTTTGACTTTGCTTAGCACCATTCCATTTTTTTTATCCTGAAAAACTCCCCATGCCCTTGACAATTACAAGCATACCCATAACATGATGCAGCCACCACTATGCTTGAAAATATGGAGAGAGGTACTCAGTAATGTGTTGTATTGGCTTTTCCCCTGTCACGCTGGTATGAATGATTCGGGAAACAGGGGTAGGAATGCATAATAGTTTTTTTTATTAAGCCCAAATTACGGTGTACCATGTAAAGGAATGGGGATGAAGACCAAACAAACACGTAACAAAATACAGAGCACAGGTACAAGCACACAATGATTAACACACGGGACACGACCCGTGATCATTTGCGCAATCCACAATGACACGAAAGCCCAAACACAGAGCACAGGTACACGCACCAACGGATATTGTAACAATAATCGACAGCCCAATGGAAACCAAAGGGCACACTTATACAAGTACTAATCAGTGGGAATAGGGGACAGGTGTGCGTAATGAAAATTCCGGAGGGATCTGTGACAGTTCCCCCCTGAAGCGCTGCACCAGCAGGGCAACGACACCGGCCTCGAGGACGATCACAGGAATGCAGTGCGGGTCGATCAGGACCCGATGCAGCTGTCAAAGTTGCGGTGGTGTCGGACGGGCCAGTTGTAGCTGCTGAAGATGTGTCGTCGGACGGACCAGTTGTGGAGACATCGGACGACTCAGTTGCAGCTGCCGAAGTTGTGGCTGCACCGGACGGACCAGTCACAGCGATGTCGGACAGGCCATTCCCGCTGTCTCCCTTAATGGTCGATTATTCTTTCACGCTGGTATGAATGATTCTGGAGACATGTGCAGGAATGCGTAATATGTTTTTTTTATTTTAGCCAAATTACGGCGTGTAAAGGCACAGAGACAAAGACCAAACAAACACGTAACAAAACACAGGGTAGAAACCCAAAACAAAGAGCGAGGAATACCTTGTTTAAATAACACACATGCACAATGATTATCACACGGGAGGAGACCCGTAATAATCTGTGCAATCCACAATGATTCGGGAAACAGGGGTAGGAATGCATAATAGGTTTTTTTATTAAGCCCAAATTACGGTGTACCATGTAAAGGAATGGGGATGAAGAACAAACAAACACGTAACAAAATACAGAGCACAGGTACAAGCACACAATGATTAACACACGGGACAAGGGGTACTCACACGTCCCAACGAACATTATAAAAATAATTGACAGCCCAATGGAAACCAAACGGCAGACTTATACTAGTACTAATCAGTGGGAATAGGGGACAGGTGTGCATAATGAAAGTTCCGGAGGGATCCGAGTCATCCCCAAACATAACATTTTGTATTTGAAAGAAAAAGTTAATTGCTTTGCCATATTTTTTTACAGCATTTCTTTAGTGCCTTGTTGCGAACAAGATGCATGTTTTGGAATATGTTCATGTACAGGCTTCCTTCTTTTCCCTCTGTTAATTAGGTTAGTATTGTGGATCAATCCTCAGTTTTCACCTATCACAGCCATTCAACTCTGTAACTGTCACCATTGGCCTCATGGTGAAATTCCCTTCCTTTCCGGCAACTGAGTTAGGAAGGACGTTTGTATCTTTGTTATGACTGGGTGGATTGATACACCATCCAAAGTGTAATTAATTACCACCATGCTCAAAGGGATATTCACTGGCTGCATTCCAAACACTTAAAAGACACACCCTCTCCCCTCAGCCCTCAAATGAAGTGAACACTTCTGATGACGTATCATGATATCTGATGAGTTGACACTTGAAATGCAAGGGGCAAGGGAAGAATTCATTCATTTTAAATGGACCGCTCATCATGGTAGCTGTTGTGTGTGCATTATATGTGCTACAGTCAATTATGATTGCATTTCATATCTGGCTAGAAGACAACGCATCCGCAGACATCGAATGTTAGCCATCCGATTATATCAGGAAAAATAAAAAATGACAATGTATAAGTGTGATGCCAGGGAAAGTTGTATTCGCAGAGCTAACGTTTTCAAAGGCGGGGGAGAAAGAGGTCAGAGCACAGGGTAGGGCAGTGTGAGCAGAACCAGCGGTGTCGTTTGACTTAGCAAACGAGGATCGGATGTCGTCGACCTTCTTTTCAAAATGGTTGACGAAGTCATCTGTCTACTACTCAGGTCTCTTCATCTAGATCCTGTACTACTATGTCGGTCCATCTACGCTGGACCGGTTCGGGTGCTACATGCAGTGCCTTGATTGACTCTGGGGCTGAGGGGGCTGAGGGTTGTTTCATGGACGAAGCATGGGCTCGGAAACATGACATTCCTTTCAGACAGTTAGACAAGCCTACGCCCATGTTTGCCTTAGATGGTAGTCATCTTCCCAGTATCAGATTTGAGACACTACCTTTAACTCTCACAGTATCTGGTAACCACAGTGAGACTATTTCTTTTTTGATTTTTCGTTCACATTTTACACCTGTTGTTTTGGGTCATCCCTGGCTAGTATGTCATAATCCTTCTATTAATTGGTCTAGTAATTCTATCCTATCCTGGAACGTTTCTTGTCATGTGAAGTGTTTAATGTCTGCCATCCCTCCCATTTCTTCTGTCCCCACTTCTCAGGAGGAACCTGGCGATTTGACAGGAGTGCCGGAGGAATATCATGATCTGCGCACGGTCTTCAGTCGGTCCCGAGCCAACTCCCTTCCTCCTCACCGGTCGTATGATTGTAGTATTGATCTCCTTCCGGGGACCACTCCTCCTCGGGGTAGACTATACTCTCTGTCGGCTCCCGAACGTAAGGCTCTCGAGGATTATTTATCTGTGTCTCTTGACGCCGGTACCATAGTGCCTTCTTCCTCTCCGGCCGGGGCGGGGTTCTTTTTTGTTAAGAAGAAGGACGGTACTCTGTGCCCCTGCGTGGATTATCGAGGGCTGAATGACATAACGGTTAAGAATCGTTATCCGCTTCCCCTTATGTCATCAGCCTTCGAGATTCTGCAGGGAGCCAGGTGCTTTACTAAGTTGGACCTTCGTAACGCTTACCATCTCGTGCGCATCAGAGAGGGGGACGAGTGGAAAACGGCGTTTAACACTCCGTTAGGGCATTTTGAGTACCGGGTTCTGCCGTTTGGTCTCGCCAATGCGCCAGCTGTTTTTCAGGCATTAGTTAATGATGTTCTGAGAGACATGCTGAACATCTTTGTTTTTGTCTATCTTGACGATATCCTGATTTTTTCACCATCACTCGAGATTCATGTTCAGCACGTTCGACGTGTTCTACAGCGCCTTTTAGAGAATTGTCTCTACGTAAAGGCTGAGAAGTGCTCTTTTCATGTCTCCTCCGTTACTTTTCTCGGTTCCGTTATTTCCGCTGAAGGCATTCAGATGGATTCCGCTAAGGTCCAAGCTGTCAGTGATTGGCCCGTTCCAAGGTCACGTGTCGAGTTGCAGCGCTTTTTAGGTTTCGCTAATTTCTATCGGCGTTTCATTCGTAATTTCGGTCAAGTTGCTGCCCCTCTCACAGCTCTTACTTCTGTCAAGACGTGTTTTAAGTGGTCCGGTTCCGCCCAGGGAGCTTTTGATCTTCTAAAAGAACGTTTTACGTCCGCTCCTATCCTCGTTACTCCTGACGTCACTAGACAATTCATTGTCGAGGTTGACGCTTCAGAGGTAGGCGTGGGAGCCATTCTATCCCAGCGCTTCCAGTCTGACGATAAGGTTCATCCTTGCGCTTATTTTTCTCATCGCCTGTCGCCATCTGAGCGCAACTATGATGTGGGTAACCGTGAACTGCTCGCCATCCGCTTAGCCCTAGGCGAATGGCGACAGTGGTTGGAGGGGGCGACCGTTCCTTTTGTCGTTTGGACAGACCATAAGAACCTTGAGTACATCCGTTCTGCCAAACGACTTAATGCCCGTCAAGCTCGTTGGGCGTTGTTTTTCGCTCGTTTCGAGTTTGTGATTTCTTACCGTCCGGGTAGCAAGAACACCAAGCCTGATGCCTTATCCCGTCTGTTTAGTTCTTCTGTGGCTTCTACTGATCCTGAGGGGATTCTTCCTTATGGGCGTGTTGTCGGGTTGACAGTCTGGGGAATTGAAAGACAGGTTAAGCAAGCACTCACACACACTGCGTCGCCGCGCGCTTGTCCTAGTAACCTCCTTTTCGTTCCTGTTTCCACTCGTCTAGCTGTTCTTCAGTGGGCTCACTCTGCCAAGTTAGCTGGTCATCCCGGTGTTCGAGGCACTCTTGCGTCTATTCGCCAGCGCTTTTGGTGGCCGACTCAGGAGCGTGACACGCGCCGTTTCGTGGCTGCTTGTTCGGACTGCGCGCAGACTAAGTCGGGTAACTCTCCTCCTGCCGGTCGTCTCAGACCGCTCCCCATTCCTTCTCGACCATGGTCTCACATCGCCCTAGACTTCATTACCGGTCTGCCTTTGTCTGCGGGGAAGACTGTGATTCTTACGGTTGTCGATAGGTTCTCTAAGGCGGCACATTTCATTCCCCTCGCTAAACTTCCTTCCGCTAAGGAGACGGCACAAATCATTATCGAGAATGTGTTCAGAATTCATGGCCTCCCGTTAGACGCCGTTTCAGACAGAGGCCCGCAATTCACGTCACAGTTTTGGAGGGAGTTCTGTCGTTTGATTGGTGCGTCCGTCAGTCTCTCTTCCGGGTTTCATCCCCAGTCTAACGGTCAAGCAGAGAGGGCCAATCAGACGATTGGTCGCATACTACGCAGCCTTTCTTTCAGAAACCCTGCGTCTTGGGCAGAACAGCTCCCCTGGGCAGAATACGCTCACAACTCGCTTCCTTCGTCTGCTACCGGGTTATCTCCGTTTCAGAGTAGTCTGGGTTACCAGCCTCCTCTGTTCTCATCCCAGCTTGCCGAGTCCAGCGTTCCCTCCGCTCAAGCGTTTGTCCAACGTTGTGAGCGCACCTGGAGGAGGGTGAGGTCTGCACTTTGCCGTTACAGGGCACAGACTGTGAGAGCCGCCAATAAATGCAGGATTAAGAGTCCAAGGTATTGTTGCGGCCAGAGAGTGTGGCTTTCCACTCGCAACCTTCCTCTTACGACAGCTTCTCGTAAGTTGACTCCGCGGTTCATTGGTCCGTTCCGTGTCTCCCAGGTCGTTAATCCTGTCGCTGTGCGACTGCTTCTTCCGCGACATCTTCGTCGCGTCCATCCTGTCTTCCATGTCTCCTGTGTCAAGCCCTTTCTTCGCACCCCCGTTCGTCTTCCCTCCCCCTCCCGTCCTTGTCGAGAGCGCACCTATTTACAAGGTACGTAAGATCATGGACATGCGTTCTCGGGGACGGGGTCACCAATACTTAGTGGATTGGGAGGGTTACGGTCCTGAGGAGAGGAGTTGGGTTCCGTCTCGGGACGTGCTGGACCGTTCACTTATTGATGATTTCCTCCGTTGCCGCCAGGATTCCTCCTCGAGTGCGCCAGGAGGCGCTCGGTGAGTGGGGGGGTACTGTCATGTTTTGTCTTAGATTGTCTTGTCATTATGCTTTCCCTTCTGTTCGTTTCCCCCTGCTGGTCTTATTAGGTTCGTTCCCTTTTTCTATCCCTCTCTCTCCCCCTCCCTCTCTCTCCTCTCTCTATCGTTCCGTTCCTGCTCCCAGCTGTTCCTATTCCCCTAATCATCATTTAGTCTTCCCACACCTGTTCCTTATCTTTTCCCCTGATTAGAGTCCCTATTTCTTCCCTTGTTTTCCGTTCCTGTCCTGTCGGATCCTTATCTATTGTTCATCGTGCTGTGTCTATGTATTGCCCTGTCGTGTCGTGTTTCCCTCAGATGCTGCGTGGTGAGCAGGTGTCTGAGTCTGCTACGTTCAAGTGCCTTCCCGAGGCAACCTGCAGTTCTTGATCAAGTCTCCTGTCTGTTCTCGTCATTACGAGTAGTATTATGCCTTTTGTTTGTAAAGTACTTTACTGGATTAAATACTCTGTTTTCGCCAAGTCGCTTTTGGGTCCTCATTCACCTGCATAACAGTTGTCTTAGGTCTCTCTTTTTGTAGTGTTTTGTTGTCTCTCTTTTCGTGATGTGTGTTTTGTCCTATATTTTTATTTAATGTATTTTTATTTTGAATCCCCTGCCCCTGCAGGAGGCCATTTGCTTTTTGGTAGGCTATCATTGTAAATAAGAATTTGTTCTTAACTGATTTGTACATCTGGTATCCCCCTTTCCCACACACACACACACAAGCATGTACAGTCAGGTCCAAAATTATTGGCACGCTTGATAAAAATTGTCAAAAAGACTGTAGAAAATAAATAATATAAATACTGAGCCTTATTGTATGCTCGAAAATAATTGGGAAATTGTATTATTTTATACCAATACATTTGCTCAGAGAAGAGATTTTGTTTCACCTGTAATATTTTTTTCTTTCAAAAAGATAGGGATCAAAATGATTGGCACCCCTGTTTTCAACACCTCAATTTGTGAGAATAATGGCACTGAGCCTTTTTCAAAAACTTTTTGTGAGTTGGGTGAACACATTGGGGGGGATCATAGACCATTCCTCCATACAGAATCTGGAGACTGAGATGACCATTGCAAAATGTTGATTTTGTGGTCAATTAACAATTTCTTTGTTGATTTTGATGTGTGCTTGGGGTTATTGTCTTGCTGGAAGATGTACTTTTGGCCAACTTTCAGCATCCTGGCAGCGGCAACCAGGTTTTTGGCAAAACATTTCCTGGTACTGGGTAAAGTTCATGGTGCTGTTGACCTTAACAATGGCCCCTTGACAAGTGGAAGCAGAATATCCCCATAACATCAAAGCTCCACCAGAATATTACATTTTTCGACCTATACGCCTTTCTTTCAACACAAAACCCACCACTGGCATGCATGGCCAAAGAGTTCTATTTTCATGTCATCCAACTTTTACGACATTGGCACTTAGATTGGAACTAGTGCTACAGTATGGTCAGATGGCATGAAAATACTGCTCTTTGGCCACACACACCACATTTGGGTTTTGTGTAGAAACAAAAATGCATAAAGTTATGGTGGTGGATCGTTGATGTTATAGGGCTATTTTGCTTCCACTGCTCCTGGGGCCCTTGTTAAAGGGATTCTCCTGTGCTTTTGTTGACTTTTTAGCCAGTAGTTCTGAAAGTAACACTCACGAGACAAATGTAGTCTGCAATTTCTTGGGACCATGTCACATATGTGCAGATATGTGCAACACATCATTGCTCTCTCTCTTGCTCTACTATTTGTGCATCATGCTAGCTGTCACTCAAACGGTGAGGGGCTGAATCTCATTGACTGAATGAGGCCATTTCTAGATTAATGGCCTAAAAATGAATGGATTCGAGACAAAAGTATCAAGGAACGCTGATGATTCATCATCAGAGTCCTTAATATTCAACCTTGAAGAGCCTTATTTTATTTTTTTATTTTTTTATTTCACCTTTATTTAACCAGGTAGGCTAATTGAGAACAGGTTCTCATTTGCAACTGCGACCTGGCCAAGATAAAGCATAGCAGTGTGAACAGACAACACAGAGTTACACATGGAGTAAACAATTAACAAGTCAATAACACAGAGAAAAAAAGGGGAGTCTATATACAATGTGTGCAAAAGGCATGAGGAGGTAGTAATTACTACATGAGGAGGTAGTAATTACAACAAATAATTACAATATTGCAGATCAACACTGGAGTGATAAATGATCATGTACAGGTAGAGATATTGGTGTGCAAAAGAGCAGAAAAGTAAATAAATAAAAACTGTGGGGATGAGGTAGGTGAAAATGGGTGTGCTATTTACCAATAGATTATGTACAGCTGCAGCGATCGGTTAGCTGCTCAGCTAGCTGATGTCTGAAGTTGGTGAGGGAGATAAAGGTCTCCAACTTCAGCGATTTTTGCAATTCGTTCCAGTCACAGGCAGCAGAGTACTGGAACGAAAGGCGGCCGAATGAGGTGTTGGCTTTAGGGATGATCAATGAGATACACCTGCTGGAGCGCATGCTACGGATGGGTGTTGCCATCGTGACCAGTGAGCCTTATTGAGGACCTGAATGATTACTCCAGTTTCTTTGGACAAAATCCAACTGTAATAAGTGTACTGTACTCTAAAAGATAAACTTGAAATTGCCATGTGGTCTCCCGATTAAATGAGTGGATGTGTTCGGTGTTCATATTCTGGAAAGGTTGAGCAATCTTACAACTATTAGCTTTGATTGAAAACTTAGCAAAATAGATAGGATCTTGAAACCGAGGACAAAGAAACACTTGTCCATATACGGGATGATTAATTCTCCAGTGATATTGCATTTGGTCTACCGACTCCAGGATAAACCTTTTTCAAATCATGGAAGAATCAATTATTAAAACATGTTTTTAAGTGGCAAACCAGATGAAGTCAAATGGGCATATTTAATTAATGACCATATATTTGGAGGGCTAAAACTATTCAATATTAAGGCATTAACCCTCTCTCTTAAATCCTCCATTATACCGAAATTATATCTAAAACTGGTTTTCCAGCAGGAATATCCAATGTTCAAAATTGGTATTTTTGCTGTTATACAGATTAAACCAACAATTTCCAGTAGATTGACTATGGATCCCAGTCCTTCTTAAATGAAGCCACACAGAGTTGGTTACAATTCCAATTTCTTCCTCCAGGAGAGGCAGAACAAATATTACAACAAATAATATGGCTAAACTCCAATGTACTGCTAGAGGAAATACACCATTTTGTGGAACTTTTTTATAGGGAAGGGATCATGTTTGTGAATGACATTGTAAATAATGACAGTAAAATGATGTCAAACAAGCAGTTATCAAAGGTGTATGGAGATGTATGCTCAATACAAAAGTATAACAAACCCATCGCAGCTTTGCCACAAGAATGGAAGAGGCAATTGCTCAAAATAGAAAAAAAATAGCTACATCTTCTAACGCAAGTGGGACGGGTCTGGCTTTGTGACAATAATTTGACAGGTCCAACGTAGTTACACACACGACACCGCCAAAACATCAGCTATGCGGGTGTCAGCTAACACTGGTCAATGCTCGATCTAATTGAATCTAGGCCCAATGCTGTTTCCCAAATGGCACCCTATGGACCGTGGCAAAAAGTAGGGAATAGGTTGCCATTTGGGAGACTCGTGTAAAGCGGTATAGTAAACGTATAATAACTCTATTCCCTACTTCTGAGCTAGCCTGTTGATGGCCCCTAGACAGCAGCACTGTGTGTGTGCGTGCATGCGTGTGTGTATGTATGCGTGTGTGTGTGTGTGTGTGTGTGTGTGTGTGTGTGTGTGTGTGTGTGTGTGTGTGTGTGTGTGTGTGTGTGTGTGTGTGTGTGTGTGTGTGTGTGTGTGTGTGTGTGTGTGTGTGTGTGTGTGTGTGTGTGTGTGTGTGTGTGTGTGTGTGTGTGTGTGTGTGTGTGTGTGTGTGTGTGTGTGTGTAGCATCCATATGTGTAAGGGCACCTAAAAGCTAACTGGAAGATGTTCATGTACCTGTGTGAGCGGGCGGGACAAAAGTTATCAATGGAGGGGTAAGTGGATGAATGTCCTGAGGCAGTAACATCTGTCATTATATCAGCTGCAGATGTGACTGTTCCAGTGTGTTCGGGGGGGAGGAAGACGACAGGTGGTGTCGTGGTGGTCAGATGACTGCTCAGGTGGTGCGGGAAAGGGATATAGCTCAACGGCTACTTAAGAATTGCTTGACAGAAAGGAATTTCATGGAGCAGCGGTAGATGTGAGTACCTGTGTGATGAGAGCGAAGAGGAGACAGGGAAAGTTAAAGGAGCATGGAGATGTTTTAAAGAGAAAAGGGGAGTCAGGAGAAGCTATGGATGCAAAGTTCTATGTTTGAGATGACAAGGGTGTTGGAGGCTGTGGGTGGACTGCTCCTGGAGAAGATAGGGTGTGTTACGTGATGTGTAAGCACGCACCGAAGAGTGTGTTGGAAGCAGTCTTAGGGTTGTATAATAAGTTATGGATGATTGGGGTGATACCTGCTGGGTGGAAACGTGCAGTGGTGCTGCCGTTTGTAAAACCAGGTAAAGATCCCACTAGGGTGGGCAGTTCTAGGCCTATCGTGCTGGCATCCAACATGTGTAAATTGATTGAAAAGATGATAGTGAGAAGGATGATGTACCTGTATCTCTTGGAAGTTTGGGGTTTGATGAGTGTAGCACAGAGTGGGTTCAGGAGAAGGAGGTCTGCCATTCTTTTCTCTCCAAAACTCTTGAACGTGCCGTCCTTGGCCAGCTCTCCCGCTATCTCTCTCAGAATGACCTTCTTGATCCAAATCAGTCAGGTTTCAAGACTAGTCATTCAACTGAGACTGCTCTTCTCTGTATCACGGAGGCGCTCCGCACCGCTAAAGCTAACTCTCTCTCCTCTGCTCTCATCCTTCTAGACCTATCGGCTGCCTTCGATACTGTGAACCATCAGATCCTCCTCTCCACCCTCTCCGAGTTGGGCATCTCCGGCACGGCCCACGCTTGGATTGCGTCCTACCTGACAGGTCGCTCCTACCAGGTGGCGTGGCGAGAATCTGTCTCCTCACCACGCGCTCTCACCACTGGTGTACCCCAGGGCTCTGTTCTAGGCCCTCTCCTATTCTCGCTATACACCAAGTCACTTGGCTCTGTCATAACCTCACATGGTCTCTCCTATCATTGCTATGCAGACGACACACAATTAATCTTCTCCTTTCCCCCTTCTGATGACCAGGTGGCGAATCGCATCTCTGCATGTCTGGCAGACATATCAGTGTGGATGACGGATCACCACCTCAAGCTGAACCTCGGCAAGACGGAGCTGCTCTTCCTCCCGGGGAAGGACTGCCCGTTCCATGATCTCGCCATCACGGTTGACAACTCCATTGTGTCCTCCTCCCAGAGCGCTAAGAACCTTGGCGTGATCCTGGACAACACCCTGTCGTTCTCAACTAACATCAAGGCGGTGGCCCGTTCCTGTAGGGTACGACCCTGCCTCACACAGGAAGCGGCGCAGGTCCTAATCCAGGCACTTGTCATCTCCCGTCTGGATTACTGCAACTCGCTGTTGGCTGGGCTCCCTGCCTGTGCCATTAAACCCCTACAACTCATCCAGAACGCTGCAGCCTGTCTGGTGTTCAACCTACCCAAGTTCTCTCACGTCACCCCGCTCCTCCGCTCTCTCCACTGGCTTCCAGTTGAAGCTCGCATCCGCTACAAGGCCATGGTGCTTGCCTACGGAGCTGTGAGGGGAACGGCACCTTAGTACCTCCAGGCTCTGATCAGGCCCTACACCCAAACAAGGGCACTGCGTTCATCCACCTCTGGCCTGCTCGCCTCCCTACCACTGAGGAAGTACAGTTCCCGCTCAGCCCAGTCAAAACTGTTCGCTGCTCTGGCCCCCCCAATGGTGGAACAAACTCCCTCACGACGCCAGGACAGCGGAGTCAATCACCACCTTCCGGAGACACCTGAAACCCCAACTCTTTAAGGAATACCTAGGATAGGATAAAGTAATCCTTCTCACCCCCCCCCCCCCCTTAAAAGATTTAGATGCACTATTGTAAAGTGGCTGTTCCACTGGATGTCATAAGGTGAATGCACCAATTTGTAAGTCGCTCTGGATAAGAGCATCTGCTAAATGACTTAAATGTAATGTAATGTAAATGTTCTTCCATAGCTGTTTCCGAAACCAAGTGTAGATGTGGACATGTTTGAAGGCAGGAGAGAATGACGACGTGAGACGTTGTGTGGAGACATATATAGATAATCAGTTTTATTTGTTTTTAAGGATATATACAGATGGTTCAAATGATCCAGTCAGGGGTGTATATCCCACATTTCAATGTTAGAGTATGTAAGCGCTTAACTGATTATGCTTCAGTGTATGCGGCTGAGTTGATTGCAATGATTATAGGTTTGAGATGGATGGAGGAGATCTGCTTTGGTTCGGCTGCAGTGTTCAGTAGTGTGCAGATGGGCAGCTGCTAATGGGATTGGAGAGGATGGGAGGCAATTTTAAGTGTAGACAATTTTATCGCGTGCACTCGTCAGTAAATGAAGAGGTGGGGAGTACGGGATGTAAGAGAGAGGAAGTTGCATGGAGCAGACTATGGTTTGGGCACACAGGTTTGAATGGCAGGTTGTCGATGATAGGGAGATATGAAATAGGTCTGTGTGATGAGTGCTTAGTGGAGGAAACGGTGGAACATGTGTTGATATTTTGTGAACTGTATGACTTAGATAGGGAGAGAGGCTGGACAGGGTTGGGGTTTGGATGGTGTAGTGGGGTAAGGAAAAGGGGCGGGAAGGGGAGTCTAGGTCTCTATTTCACCTTCTTAGAGGAACAGGAATAATTAAGAGAATTTGATGTAGGTAGGTCGTGTCTGGCCTCACACTCCAGTACAGTATTAGTACAGTGTATGCACCTTAAAAGTAGGATGCGATCTGCCAACCTAATCCGAAAGAAGAAGAGTAGACCTCCACGATGTTGTGTGATGCAGAGCTTAAGTTTCTACTGCTAGTGCGATCTGCTAGCATTACTAATCACACACACACACAGTCACACTGCACACACGCCACTTGCTAAAAGACAGAACTTTCTACTGAGCGGCTTTGCATCTCATTATTATATCTTAACAAGATCATCTGTATGTCTAATTAAGATAAATAGATTCTCACTGCATCTTGGGCTTTAATAAAGGGTTTAGCATTAGTGTTATTAAATAATTCACTAGCTAATTCACCTTCACTTTACATTTTACATTTTAGTCATTTAGTAGATGCTCTTATCCTTATTACAGTAAGAGTGTGCATTCATCTTAAGATAGCTGGTGGGACAACCACATATCACAGGCATAGTAAGTACTTTTCCTCAATAAAGTAGCAAAGTCGGAGCTTTCTCATAACTCACCTGCACTTTTCTGTTGCCTGCCCTAAAAGTTTTACTTATGTCAAAAACTTCTAAGATGACCTTATGAGTCAGTCTGTCTTCTGGTACAGAGTAGGCTAAACTGGTGAACTGTCTCTTCCTGTCCACTCTCACTCCACAGTCTTCACAACACTATGTCTGTTTCCAAAATGTCACCCTTTACCCTTCATAGCGCACTACCCTTTGTGCTGCGGTCAAAAGTAGTACACTACATGGAAATAGGGTGCCAAATTGGGACAAAACCATCGCATAACACTTAGTTCTGTAAAAGGTTGCTCATTATTGCATGCTTCTGTCTCAGCTGTGTTAAAGGCCAGTAATTAACCAACTCCCTCCCCATCCACAGCTTAGAACTGTCGTAAAGGTTCCCTCTCCTCCTACTGGCCATCTGTTTCACACCCTCTCTTTTTTCTCTTTTTTTGGTTTTCTCTTTATGTGCTCAGCGTTTCTTCTCATGGATTTAATGCTATGTCAGATTAAGTGTGTTCTTTCTCTCATTCTCAGAATCTCTCTCTCCGGGTCAGTATTGGCAGGGGGACAGGGGGACAGGGGAAGGTACTGTACTCAGTAGGGAGAAGGGGTGCTAGGAAGAAGGGGGGTTGGGGGGGTGCTGGATAGCTCATGACCCTTCCAACATTCGATCCCAGTGATCTCCCCACTTTAGACACTGTCAATGGACACGCACAATATGCGTTCTCACACACACTAACACACAGCTGCGGGAATATACAATCACGTAAGACACACAACCCAATACAGACCAATGAGCCGAGTAGGTCTACACAGACACAATAAAGCCCAGTGACTCCCAAACATTAGGTTAAACAATCTGTGACGGTTTCAGATGTGTTGAAAAGGCTCCATGATTCTCAGGGTCAATGACACATTCTGTATTGTTGTGGGATAATTGAAAAATGCAGCGTTTCAGGGTCTGGTTTGGTTCTGACATTCCTTAACATTTAAGTCATTCATCATGCTTCACCAGCTAATACACAATTGTGGATAGACACATTGTGCATACATGCATACATATAAATACACATTTTCTCACACCTCCACACACAAAGTCACGCCTATACTCACATACAAATACACAAGCATGTATAGTAGACACAAACTCACTGTAACAAATTGCTGTATATTTACAGCAAAATATTCACAGTTAGCTACAGTAGCTATGATATATTACAGTATAGTATTGTAAAGAGAAATGCATTATGGGGGCTCAATGGCATTGCGCTACACTGCTGTAACATTTTACAATTGTGGTGCATTGTGTGAAAATATTTTTGGCTGACGAAAGAATCTATAGCTTATTAACATATTTTGAGTTGTGCCTTGTGTCATGATGTGCCCAGTGACGTCATACAACCCCCCCCCCCTCGTCCTCCTCCTCCTCTCTCTCTCCACAGTTTATGTCAGTCGTAAATACTGCTTCTGGGTCTGTTCTATTAAGATTGGAATGTGTGACTGTGACACAGAGAGAGACTTGGCTTAACTCCTAATCCCCAAAATTGGAGAATGAAACAATATTTCTACTTTTGAGAACGTGGGAATGATCCGTGGACACTTAAGGGACACTTATGTTGAGTGTGTTTCATTTGGTGAGCTCATGAAGGAAAGGAAACACACATAACGGCATCTCTTAAAGTGCACGTTTCCCAGCTCTCAGGTTTACATCTAAATATTGTGAAACATATGTGATTAAACATGGAACTATTTGTGAAAAGATGTAATGTCATGTTAACCTTCTAAATGAGAGTATGGATTTTCATATAAAGTTGAACTAGTCAGTGGCCCACGTGGACATAGACATTATGTTGGCGTCATGGAATCACCCTTTTCTACTGAAACATATAAAACCCTGATGAAATTCACACCAGACCACACAAACTCTGGCGTAAGCTAAGGTTGCAAATGGTTGAATTTCTAAGACCAAAACATGCCGGGTGATGCTGGTGTGTGAAGTGGTTTAAACTACAACTCTACCAAAGGACAAGACTATACCACATGGAGCATTGGCTACACGGCTGGAAATGGTTAAACTCTGAGACTATCGATCCCTACAGAATAAGAGCAAATCTTAGACGTATAATTACTAGTCTGCAGCTAGAAATTACGTAAACCGAGAACAAAAATACCAACAACTGCCAAAGCATCTATTCTATGAGAATATTTCTGAATGATACTCTGAAGTAGACATTCTAATCACCTCCAACCACGAAAGACATTGTGACTTCAATGAAAGTTAACCGGAGATGAACCCTACAGAACGATCGAGGATTCCAACATAGAAGACAATGACATACGGGCTAAATATACGTATATACAGTATGTGAAGACTTACAGAAAACATTTGACCTCTGTCATTGCCAACAAAGAGTATATAACAAGTATTGAGATAAACTTTTGTTATTGACCAAATACTTATTTTCCACCATAAATTGCATATAAATTCATAAAAAATCCTACATTGTGATTTTCAGTTTTTTTTTCTTGTTTTGTCTGTCATAGTTGAAGTGTACCTATGATGACAATTACAGGCCTCTCTCATCTTTTTAAGTGGGAGAACTTGCACAATTGGTGGCTGACTAAATACTTTTTTGCCCCACTGTAGTTGACCGGGGCAGCTCTAGCACGGCAATTTGACGAACTGACTTGGAAAAGTGGCATCCTATGATGGTGCCACGTTGAAAGTCACTGAGCTCTTCAGTAAGGCCATTCTACTGCAAATGTTTGTCCATGGAGATTGTATGTCTGTGTGCTCGATTTTATACACCTGTCAGCAACGGGTGTGGCTGAAATAGCCCATTCCACTAATTTGAAGGGTTGTTCCCATACTTGTGAGAGCGAGGCACGTTCCGCTGAACGTTCTCAACCCTCGCTCTTTAAAGAACTGGCGCTCATTGGTGCTCTCTGCTAGGTCACAAATGGCACCTTATAGCCTTTATAGTGCACTAATTTTGACCAAGGCCATAGGGCTCCTCACAGGGCTCCCCTATTGCTGTTTTATCTACATTATGTTTAATTAACACTAAACTCCACGGTACCACAAACCACAGAGGAGGGTCTCCTACCCTCCTGTAAGAGTTTCCTCCAACCCCAGCTACGCTCAACCCCAGGTACGCGTAACGATTGGTGGCAGATGTGTGTAATGACAAGCAGCCTGGCGGCCTCAAGCACCGGAGAGGGGGAGCGGAAGCAGGTGTGACTGTACCCCCCCATCTAGGGGCGCTACCTGGTGTCAAATCTGGGTGAGCCTGACGGGCCGGCTGAGGCATGGGAGCCCGACGAGCCAACCGGGCTCCAAGTCTTGTGAGCCTCTCTAGCCAGCTGAGGCATCCCTGGTTGCTTCAGCAGCGGCACATTGACCCACCCCCCCAAAAAATATAATAATAGCTCCCTGATGCGTCCAATTGTGCTGTCTGCATTCTATAACGGTCTTGAGACAACAGACGCTGGGAGATGGGATGGAAGTACGGGGTGATGATTTAATAAGTACATAGACATGAAACCAAGCAAAAACAGTGTCTGGACAAGAGAAACAAAACAACATCAATTCAGACACGGGGATGAAACTGAGGAAGTGACAGATATAGGGGAGGCAATCAATGATTTGGTAAAGTCCAGGTGAGTCCGATGAAGCGCTGTTGCGTATAATAATAGTGAAGGGTGTGTGTAATGATGAGCAACCTGGTGGCCTCAAGCAGATGTGCCACATGTAGAATTAATCTTACAGGGATTGCTCATGTTAACAGGCTCTTTTAGGAGGCTGCGTGTGTGTCTGTATGCGTGAGTGAATGTCTGTGTGAGTGAGTAACAGAGATGTGCGCTATATCCCAGATGCAGAGATGTGGACGAGTCACATGAATTGGATCGAGTCACAAATTAAATAACTTAAGACTTGACTAGGACTTGGAGTCTCAAATGTGAAATAGTAGTGAAAAAATATGAATTGTTTACTTTGCAAGCTCACCGGCAATGGGGCATCAAGCAATAATTACTAGCACAGGTCTACTTTCGATCAATCAAATGTATTTATAAAGCCCGTCTTACATCAGCTGATGTCACAAAGTGCTGTACAGAAGCACGGTGGCTAGGAAAAACTCCCTAGAAAGGCCAGAACCTAGAAATAAACCTAGAGAGGAACCAGGCTATGAAGGGTGTCCATGTTATGCAGGTGAATGAGGACCCAAAAGCGACTTGGCGAAAACAGAGTCTTTAATCCAGTAAAGTAAATATACAATCATAAAGCACAATTCCACTCGTAATGACGAGAACAGACTGGAGACTCGATCATGAACTGCAGGTTGCCTCGGGAAGGCACTTGACCGTAGCAGACTCAGACACCTGCTCACCACGCAGCATCTGAGGGAAACACGACACGACAGGGCGATACACAGACACAGCACGGTGAACAATAGACAAGGATCCGACAGGGCAGAAACGGAAAACAAGGGGAGAAATAGGGACTCTAATCAGGGAAAAAGATAGGGAACAGGTGTGGGAAGACTAAATGATTGATTAGGGGAATAGGAACAGCTGGGAGCAGGAACGGAACGATAGAGAGAAGAGAGAGAGGAAGGGAGAGAGAGAGAAAAAGGGGAACGAACCTAAAAAGACCAGCAGGGGGAAAACGAACAGAGGGAAAAGCAAAATGACAAGACAATATAAGACAAAACATGACAGTCCAGTCCTCTTTTGGCTGTGCCAGGTGTAGATTATAACAGAACATGGCTTTCAAATGTTCATAGATGACCAGCAGGGTCAAATAATAAGAATCACAGTAGTTGTCGAGGGTGAAACAGGTCAGCACCTCAGGAGCAAATGTCAGTTGGCTTTTCTTAGCCGATCATTCAGAGTATCTCTACTGCTCCTGCGGTCTCTAGAGAGTTGAAAACAGCAGGTCTGGGACAGGTAGCATGTCCGGTGAATAGGTCTTTCTCTCCGAGAGAGAGAAAGAAAGATAGAAAGAAAGAGAAAGAGAATAAGAGATAGCATACTTAAATTCACACAGGACAACAGATAGGACAGGAGAAATGCTCCAGATATAACAGACTGACCCTAGCCCCCCGACACAAACTACTGCAGCATAAATACTGGAGACAGGAGGGGTCGGGAGACACTTTGTACTAGTCTTTTAGTATGTCAAAATTGCTTGATATTTGGAATTCGTTGTTCAAATTAATCAAATGACATAATCAAAATGTGTTATAGACAAAATAATTAAAAAGGCTGTCTGGTAGCCTCAGGAAATACACAACGATTTGTAGTTGAACAAGTCTGCCTGTATATATACAGTGGCAAGAAAAAGTATGTGAACCCATTGAAATTACCTGGATATCTGCATAAATTAGTTCAAAAATTTCATCTGATCTGCATCTTAGTCACAACAATAGACAAACACAGTGTGACAACCCTCCCACTCTGTCTGCCGTATTCTTTCTCTTTGTTCTTGTTTTCCTTAACAGGATGCCGGTGGGCGGAGCCGGGAGGGTCGTCAGCGACATGGGACACACCTGGGCCTGGTGGGTTCCGGGATAAATACACCTCTTCCCCATTCGATGAGCAGACTTTCTCCGTGCAGTCGCTGATAGAGTTTGGTTGTGGCCGTTTTGTTTGTTTACGGTGGTACCTTGCAACACCCCTCATGATCACATTTATGCATGCAAACACTCACTTACACTAATGATTACACACACCATTGTTAAATTGTATTTAGTTTACTTCAGTTGATTAATATATTTTGTTATTCCTTATCTCCACGTTGTCTCCCTTTTTTTAAATGAACTTCGAGCCAGTTCGTGACAAGTGGAGGCTCGTCTGAACCATAAGGTTGGTTCTTAGACATTTTGGAGTATAGCACTGTGTTGCATTATGAAGGACTAATACGAGTGTTGTTGGGCTTACTAGTATGTGTGTTGTTTGGGAGAAAATGTGGAGTCAATGTTTGAGAACTCTGTAGGTGCTTTGTTTTGTAACTTTTGTTACAGCTTTTGAGTTATAATGTTTGGTAGGCCCAGTGTTGGTTGCCTTTGTTTGGTAAACTTGCCACTTCGGTGGATAGTTTGTGTGCTGTGTTGGAGAGAGTACATTTGTTAGTTTCCAGGCCCCTGCCCTGGCTGGGAACTCTTGCTTTACTTGCTGTTGGGACATTGGTCTGAGGGGAGTACAATGTGCTGTGTACCTCAGTGGGAGATTTAGGTCGGGTAGTGAGACTTGCTCCCAGAGCTACAGCCTTTTCCCCCTGTTAGGCTTATCGATGTTTCACTTTGAAATACGTTGGGCATGGTTATTTTGTTTGTTATTTGTGTGATGTCTGTTGACTGAGCAGTTGTCTTGGAAACATCTGACTTGAGGAAACTGCCAGTGTGCTGGATTTATTTTAATTTTATTTTTCTATGCCAGTGGGCTACAGTGCCTAATTACCCACTACAAAGCCACAAGTAAGACTAGGGTTGAGTTATTGTAGGTTTTGGGGAAGCTCCATATATCTCATGTCTCTTCTGTGGTGCCCAGTGTGATTGTCATTTTTCCCGTGCTCCAGTCTGGTGTACTCGGCAGAGGGGAAGAGCAAGATTTTTTTTTGTATTTACTTGTGACTATGGCATCTTAAGTAGATGAGGTAATTTGCTTTCCATCAGAGGAAATGTTAGCATTATGTACTAAAGAACAGCTGTTGAAGATCGCTGAACATTAAAAGGTTGAAATTAGTGAGCAATGTCTAAAGAATTCTGTTAGGTTGATATTGAAGGCTAATCTGATGGCAAGGTATTCTTGAAGTTACCACTGGGGCAGCCACTGCTGAGGATTCGCCACCTCCCCAGCTGTCTCCCCATAATGTTACAATGGCTGAACTATCTGTTAGACCTAGTGGTCTGTCTTTTGAACGGTAGAAAGAACTGCTTCTGTTATAGCTAGCGCATGATCGTGAGAAGCAAGAGCATGATCGTGTAAAGTACGAAAAATAATTGGAATTTAAACAGGATTTGGAGCATGCCAAAATCGTGACCTGGACACTTGATATTGTTTGAAACTTATGGTTGTTGCCAAACTTTAATTAGAAGGACCTAGAGACATTCTTTTCGTTTGCGTGTGTTGCTGACACTAGAAGTTGGCCTGATTCTGACTACACTTTAATTTTGAATGATGATTATAAACAGACTCATGTTGAGTTATCTTCAGTTTAATTCCGGGTGTTCCACCTCTGTAGTTATGACTTTCCAATGGCTGTGTGATCTGATTTATGCTAGAGCAATTTAAGGACACAATCCCCGATTGTATAGCCACATACATGAACGAAAAGTAAAGACTGAAGATGTAGTTCTGGAGGACGAGTATGTTTTGACTCAAGTCTTTGCAGAGCCCCGTATTCGGATTGAGTGGGGGTGTTCGGAGAGATTTGGGCCTCGCTCACCGATATACTCTGGTACACAGGCAGAGTTTCATACAACTAAGGGTTGAGCCTGACTCCTCTGGTAAAGCTGACTTTGGTCAAGTGTCACTACTGTCAAGGAACAGGTGATTGGAAAGACGAATGTCCGGTGCTATGGGTAAATTCAGTACTTGCGCTTATGGTAAATCTAAGCCTATGGCGTTCGCAGCTCCTGTCCCACCTCAGTTCACTCCTGACACTGTCTCATGCCCAGGGGCAAGTGAAAGTCCATGTTGACCCAGACTATTTACCTTTCATTAGGAAGGGTTTTGTGTATGTTAGGAAATGACAACCTAGTGCCAGTGAAGATCCTGAGAGACACAGGTGCCTCTGAGTCGTTTGTGTTGGAGTCTGTTACCCTTCTCTGCTGAGACTGATTAGAGGAATGGGTTTGAACACTGTCAGTCCCATTGCATAAACTGATTTTGGATTGTGGACTGGTGAAAGGTGAGGTTGTTGTGGGGGGGGTGTCCTCCATTGCCTATTGAGGGTATATATATGTTGTCCTTGGGAATAATTTGGCTGGTGAGCATGTATGGCCTGCCGTGTTTCCATCTCTAGTGGTTTCCGCTATGCCGTCATTTGTATGGTTTCCTGATGAGGGTGCGCAGAGTTTCCCAGAGGTTCTCTGCGTGTGCAGTAACGCGTTCTATAAGCCATGGCGAGAAAGAAATCTGTCAACTTTCCCTGTTATCTGTACCCCGCTCTGATCTAATCAAAGAGCAATGGGCTGACTCCACATTAGAAGAGTTGGGTGACCAAATTGTTCCTGTGGAACATTTGGGAGATGTCGCCCATGGCTATTTTCTCCAAGAGGATGTCCCGATGAGAAAGTGGGTGTCACATGGTAGTTGTTAGAGAGGCGATTAGTCAGGTTGTTGTACCAGTTAAGCTTTGTGAGCTTGTGTTAACTTCTCACAATGACTTTGCTGGACATATGGGTGTGAGGAAAACCTACAATCGCATACTAAGACTTTTTTTTTTGGTCTAGGTTAAAGAGGAATGTTTCTGAGTTCATCACAACTTGTCACACCTGTCCATTAACTGGTAAACCAAATCAAGCTATTAAGCCAGAACCACTTTTTTTCTATTCCTGCACTCAGCCAACCTTTTGAGTATCTGATTGCTTACTGTTGGTCCTCTGCCTTGTTCTAAAAGGTAGTAGTTACCTGTTCACTTATGTCAGACCACTAGGTTTCCTGCTGCCTACCCTCCGGTCTATCACCACTAAGTTTGTGCTAAAAGCTTTGACTCAGTTTCTCACTGTTTGGAATCCCTAAGGTCTTTCCGAATGATCAAGTATCTAATTTCACCTCATCTGTTTGGTCAGGTTCTCCAACAACACCATATTAAACACAATTTGTCTAGCCCCTATCACACGCAGTCGAGGAGCACTGGATCGTTTCCATCAAACACTTAAGTCTTGGTTGAGAGTTTATTGTACTGAGATGGATTGGGAGGAGGGGCCGCCCTAGTTACTGTTAGCCGCTAGGGAGGTTTCATAGGAGAGCACTGGTTTCAGTCCAAATGACCTTGTGTTTGGACATAGTCTGTGTGGACTTCTATCTGTTCTCCAGGATGACTGGAAGTCTCCCAAGCCCCCTCAGTTCCTGCCATCTTGTGTGATTTCCGGCGACGCCTGTACGCTGCTGGTGAAATGGCTAATGAGAAGCTATCGTCTTCACAGGAGATGATGAAGGGCATATTTTATCACCAAACTGAGCTTCGTCACTTTTAGTCCAGGTGACCAGCTTCTTGCTCTGCTGCCAATTGTTGGTTCTCCTTTTCAAGCCAAGATTCAAGGTCCATATATGGTTGCGCGCCAGTACACTGAACAACGATCTAGTTGCCACTCCAGAATGGAGAAAAGCACACCAACTGTGCCATGTAAATCTGTTAACACTATTGTGTATGTTCCTCTGAGGCTGAACAGTGGGAGTCGACAGAGGACGGTATTGTTCTGTCGCTCCTGTCTGTTCTCTTCTGATCTTGTTTTCTTTCCTCTTAAAGTTTGCTTCCTGTGCGCTGAGGTCTGGGGAGGATGAGATTGAGGCAAGTGGAAGTGTGAACACGTACCCCCTTATTAATTTTGGATGCAGGCTGAGTCAATTTGCTAGGATCCAGGGCAGTATTTTGTGTGACTGGTATGGTGTTTCGGGGTCCTTGTTGGTTCCCGGTTTTATGGGGGGTGACGAACCTCCCACTCTGCCATATTCTTTCTCTTTGTTCTTGTTTTCCCTAATAGGATGCGGGCGTGCGGAGCCGGTAGGCTTGTCAGCGACATGGGATACTGTACCTGGTTCCGGGATAAATACACTTCCCCAGTCATTGAGATTCTCTCCATGCAGAAACTGATTTTGGTTGTGGCATTTTTGTGGCTGTTTGTGTACTTTGGCACCTTTCAACACCCCTCATTATCACATTTAAGCACTCAAACTACTGATTACTGACTACACATACCATTGTTAATTGCATTTAGTTTACTTCAGTTAAGGAATAACAATATATTTATCTCCACGTTGTCTCCCTTTTTGTTCCGAACTTCAAGCCTGTTCGTGACAGTGTGCTTAACCTCTTAAGCGAACCCGACACGCAGGCGTGCCATCTAGCCATCTGGAAATGCAAATGCGCTACGCTAAATGCTAATAGCACTCGTTAAAACTCAAACGTTCATTAAAACACACATGTGGGTACTGAATTAAAGCTACACTCGTTGTGAATCCAGCCAACGAGTCAGATTTTTAAAATGCTTTTCGGCGAAAGCATGAGAAGCTATTATCTGATAGCATGCAACACCCCAAAATACCTGAAGGGGACGTAAACAAAATAATTAGCATAGCCGGCGCTACACAAAACGCAGAAATAAAATATAAAACATTCATTACCTTTGACGAGCTTCTTTGTTGGCACTCCTAGATGTCCCATAAACATCACTATTGGGTCTTTTTTTTCGATTAAATCGGTCCATATATACCCTAAATATCAATCTATGAAATGTGTGTGATTCAGGAAAAAACAGCGTTTTAAAACGCAACGTAATTTTTTAAAAATTAAATAAGTTGACGATAAACTTTCACAAAACACTTCGAAATACTTTTGTAATCCAACTTTTTAGGTGTTAGTAAACGTTAATAATCTATCAAATTGATCACGGGGTGATGTGTATTGAATAGCTCCATGTCTTCAAATCATGTTCGGAAAATCTCTCCTCCAAAACATCCTGTCGGAGACCGGAAGGAATGGGCTCTCTCTTACTCGTCTGACCAAGAAACAATGCCCAGGCAATTGACAAGACTGGCGACATCGTGTGGAAGCTGTAGGACTTGCAATCTCAGCCCCATGTAATTTGGTTTCCCATAGACAATACATGCAAGTGACGGATTGATATTTTTTCAAGATTTTGGTGATCAGTTTTTCTTCCGCTTTTCGATGAAACACACATTCTGTTATTAAAGTCACAGCCGTGATTTAACCAGTTTTCGAAACGTCAGAGTGTTTTCTATCCACACATACTAGCATATGCATATACTATATTCCTGGCATGAGAAGCAGGACGCTGAAATGTGCGATTTTTAACAGAATGTTCAAAAAAGTAGGGGGTAGGCTTAACAGGTTTTAAACTAATAACAAACACATTCTATTTTTCTTGTATTGAAGACATCATTTAACATTCACAGTGTAGGTTAACTTCTTGCGTCGAGCAATCCCGTATCCCGGAGCGTAATCATAGCCTCAAGCTCATTACCATAACGCAACGTTAACTATTCATAAATATCGCAAATGAAATGGAAGAAAGATATTCACGCACAAACTTAGCCTTTTGTTAACAACACTGTAATCTCAGATTTTCAAAATATGCTTTTCAACCATAGCTACACAAGCATTTGTGTAAGAGTATTGATAGCTAGCATAGCATTAAGCCTAGCATTCAGCAGGCAACATTTTCACAAAAACAAGAAAAGCATTAAAATAAAATAATTAACCTTTGAAGAACTTCGGATGTTTTCAATGAGGAGACTCTCAGTTTGATAGCAAATGTTTAGTTTTTCCAAAAATATTATTTGTCTAGGAGAAATCGCTCCGTTTTGTTCATCACGTTTGGCTAAGAGAAAAACCTGAAAATTCAGTCATTACAACGCCGAACTTTTTTCCAAATTAACTCCATAATATCAGAAACATGGCAAACGTTGTTTAGAATCAATCCTCAAGGTGTTTTTCACATGTCTATTCGATGATAAATCATTTGTGGCAGTTGGGTTTCTCGTCTGAAGCAAATGGAAAAATACACGCAGCTGGAGATTACGCAATAATTTCGACGGAGGACACCAAGTGGGCACTTGGTAAATGTAGTCTCTTATGGTCGATCTTCCAATGATATGCCTACAAATACGTCACAATGCTGCAGACACCTTGGGGAAACGACAGAAATGGCAGGCTCATTCCTGGCGCATTCACAGCCATATAAGGAGACATTGGAACACAGCGCCTTCAAAATCTGGGGCATTTCCTGTTTTCATCTTGGTTTCGCCTGTAGCATAAGTTCTGGGGCACTCACAGATATCTTTGCAGTTTTGGAAACGTCAGAGTTTTGTCTTTCCAAGGCTGTCAATTATATGCATAGTCGAGCATCTTTTCGTGACAAAATATTGCGCTTAAAACGGGCACGTCTTTTTATCCAATAATGACATAGCGCCCCCATAGGTTGAAGAGGTTAAGACAAGTTGTCTTGGAGAAAGTTCAGCACTGTTGCAGCTGCTATGGCCATCCTGCAAAGATGACTGCAAGAGCACACTGCAGAATGCTCAATGAGGTTATTAAGAAGAATCCTAGACTGTCAGCTAAAGACACAAATCTCTGGAACATGCTAACATCTCTGACAGCCTACGATAAGTAAAACACTAAACAAGAATGGTGTTCATGGGAGGACACCACGGAAGAAGCCACTGCTGTATGAAGTTCACGAAAGAGCACCTGGATGTTCCACAATGATTCTGGCAAAATATTGTGGACAGATTAAACAATTTGACTTATTTGGAAGGAACACAACACTGAAGAAAAGAAAGTACAGCACACCATCAACCTCATCCCAACTGTAAAGTATGGTGGGAGCATCATGGTTTGGAGCTGATTTGCTGCCTCAGGGCATGGACCACTTCCTATCATCAATGGAAAAAATCAATGGATTTTGCAGGAGAATGTAAGGCTATCTGTCTGCCAATTGAAGCTCAGCAGGAGTTGGGTGACGCAACAGGACAAAAACCCAAAACACAGACGTAAATAACCAATGGCTTCAGCAGAAAATACGCCTTCTGGAGTGGCCCAGTCAGATTCCTGACCTCAACCCGATTTCAAATGCTGTGGCATGACCTCGAGAGCGGTTCACACCAGACATCCTAAGAATATTGCTGAACTGAAACCGTTTTGTAAAGTAGAATGGTCCAAAATTCTACAGAAAACATTTGGTTGAGTTCATTGCTGCCAATGGAGGGTCAACCAGTTATACACATACTTTTTCCAGCCTACAATGTTAATGTTTACACGGTGTGTTCAATAAAGACATGAACATGTATAATTGTGTTAATAGTTTAAGCAGACTGTGTTTGTCTATTGTTGTGACTTATATGAAGATCAGATCAAATTTTATGACCAATTTAAGCAGAAATTCCAAAGGTTTCACATACTTTTTCTTGCCATAGCATATTTTTTAATTGACGAGACTTGCGCTTGGAATACACGACTTGAACTTGACTCGAGACTCGACCCTTTCTACTTGGGAGTCGACTTGAGACTTTGACCTTGTGACTTGAGACTTTATTGTGACTCGAATAATGGAGTATTGGTCCCACCTCTGCATAGATGTTAGTGTCTTCTCTGTGCTTCCACACTGATCACTGAAACAGAGCCCTGTATCCAAGGGAGGAAAGAGTACTGAAATATCCTGCTGCACTGTTGACTAAAATCATTAAAGTAAGTAGAAGAAAAACTACTGGTGTAAAACTAACATATGGAATTGTTTAAAGATGTTCATACCATGGATAATTTAGCTATTTGAATTTGGCCTTGCTACCCATAGAATTGCATTGAATAACATATTCATAGACAGAAAACAGTTTCTGTCCTATTTCTGAGATATATAAGAAAGATCAGGAAATATTTTATTAAATTTTTACACACATTTAACCAGTTTTTGCGGCACTAAACTACTTCCATATACACTAACTGTACAAAACAACAGCTCTTACATGACAAAGTGACCAGGTGAAATCTGGTCGTCACCTGTTAAATCCACTTCAAATCAGTGTAGATGAAGGGGAGGAGAGTGTGTCAAGAACTACAACGCTGCTGGGTTTTTCGTGCTTTCCTGTGTGTGTCAAGAATGGTCTGCCACCTAAGTGACATCTAGCCAACTTGACATGACTGGGCCAACATTCCTGTGGAACTCATTTGCCACCTTGTAGTCAATGCGCCAATTAATTGAGGCTGTTCTGAGGGCAAAAGGGGTTACAACTCAATATTAGGTAGGTGTTCCTAATGTTTTGTATACTCAGACGAGTCTTGAGGCTTTTGGTCGTCCTAGAGCAAAACAACCATGTATGTGTTCATGAGTTTCACCTTGCCACATGACTCACTGTCTTGAGGAGTGAACCATTTTCGTGAACGGGGTCGTGTACCTAATAGACGGATTGTTTAAAGCCTACATGTACATTAGGTTATGTAGTGTTCCTTGAGTAAAAACAAACTATTTCTGTTCGAACGCCTTCACTTCTCTCTTCACTTGCTGTTCAGGAAGCGCTGATTTCAAAGTGAATCCAGTCCAACGCAGCTAAAAAGACTCACAGAGGCAGGAAGGCCTGTGTTCAATTTGATTTACCACCCCCATGCTTCCATGGTGGATGATACTGGTGCTATATCTGAGTGTTTAACACTTTCTGTCCTCACAGTCGGTCATTTTAGGGGATTTGAATCTGGATTGGCCATCCTCGGCCTCAGATTAATCGAAGAGTATATGCATTGATTTTAATCTGACTCAATTTATTTCAACCCACATGGCTAAATGTGAAAAACCTATTAACTGTTCATTGATTGATTTATTTCTAACTAATAACCCCCAGAAATATTTCTCTAGTGGAGTATTTGCATATGATGTTAGTGATCATTGTCCCAAAGTATGTATTAGAGATACAAAACTACTAATTCTTGTTTAAATACAGAAATGTTTTTTATATGACATAATATATATAATAATAATAATATATTCTGAGTTAGCCTCCTGTCTCCTGTATTCCTGACGCTGAGTTGGCTCTAGAAAATAAAATAAAAATATATCCTCCATATTTATTCCTCTGGCAGATCAACAGACAATATATTTTTTTTACCCCCTTTTTCTCCCCATCTTGTCTCATCGCTGCATTTCCCCAATGGGCTCAGGAGGCAAAGGTCAAGTCATTACATTTACATTACATTTAAGTCATTTAGCAGACGCTCTTATCCAGAGCGACTTACAAATTGGTGCATTCACCTTATGACATCCAGTGGGACAGTCACTTAACAATAGTGCATCTAAAACTTAGGGGGGGTGGGGTGAGAGGGATTACTTAACCTATCCTAGGTATTACTTAAAGAGGTGGGGTTTCAGGTGTCTCCGGAAGGTGGTGATTGACTCCGCTGTCCTGGCGTCGTGAGGGAGTTTGTTCCACCATTGGGGGGCCAGGGCAGCGAACAGTTTTGACTGGGCTGAGCGGGAGCTGTACTTCCTCAGTGGTAGGGAGGCGAGCAGGCCAGAGGTGGATGAACGCAGTGCCCTTGTTTGGGTGTAGGGCCTGATCAGAGCCTGGAGGTACTGAGGTGCCGTTCCCCTCACAGCTCCGTAGGCAAGCACCATGGTCTTGTAGCGGATGCGAGCTTCAACTGGAAGCCAGTGGAGAGAACGGAGGAGCGGGGTGACGTGAGAGAACTTGGGAAGGTTGAACACCAGACGGGCTGCGGCGTTCTGGATGAGTTGAAGGGGTTTAATGGCACAGGCAGGGAGCCCAGCCAACAGCGAGTTGCAGTAATCCAGACGGGAGATGACAAGTGCCTGGATTAGGACCTGCGCCGCTTCCTGTGTGAGGCAGGGTCGTACTCTGCGGATGTTGTAGAGCATGAACCTACAGGAACGGGCCACCGCCTTGATGTTAGTTGAGAACGACAGGGTGTTGTCCAGGATCACGCCAAGGTTCTTGGCGCTCTGGGAGGAGGACACAATGGAGTTGTCGACCGTGATGGCGAGATCATGGAACGGGCAGTCCTTCCCGGGAGGAAGAGCAGCTCCGTCTTGCCGAGGTTCAGCTTGAGGTGGTGATCCGTCATCCACACTGATATGTCTGCCAGACATGCAGAGATGCGATTCGCCACCTGGTCATCAGAAGTGGGAAAGGAGAAGATTAATTGTGTGTCGTCTGCATAGCAATGATAAGAGAGACCATGTGAGGTTATGACAGAGCCAAGTGACTTGGTGTATAGCGAGAATAGGAGAGGGCCAAGAACAGAGCCCTGGGGGACACCAGTGGTGAGAGCGCGTGGTGAGGAGACAGATTCTCGCCACGCCACCTGGTAGGAGCGACCTGTCAGGTAGGACGCAATCCAAGCGTGGGCCGCGCCGGAGATGCCCAACTCGGAGAGGGTGGAGAGGAGGATCTGATGGTTCACAGTATCGAAGGCAGCCGATAGATCTAGAAGGATGAGAGCAGAGGAGAGAGAGTTAGCTTTAGCAGTGCGGAGCGCCTCCGTGATACAGAGGAGAGCAGTCTCAGTTGAATGACTAGTCTTGAAACCTGACTGATTTGGATCAAGAAGGTCATTCAGAGAGAGATAGCGGGAGAGCTGGCCAAGGACGGCACGTTCAAGAGTTTGGGGTGCAACTCTCGCTCTCTTGAAGACGGAAGGGACGTAGCCAACGGTCAGGGATGAGTTGATGAGCGAGGTGAGGTAAGGGAGAAGGTCTCCGGAAATGGTCTGGAGAAGAGAGGAGGGGATAGGGTCAAGCGGGCAGGTTGTTGGGCGGCCGGCCGTCACAAGACGCGAGATTTCATCTGGAGAGAGAGGGGAGAAAGAGGTCAGAGCACAGGGTAGGGCAGTGTGAGCAGAACCAGCGGTGTCGTTTGACTTAGCAAACGAGGATCGGATGTCGTCGACCTTCTTTTCAAAATGGTTGACGAAGTCATCTGCAGAGAGGGAGGAGGGGGGAGGGGGCGGAGGATTCAGGAGGGAGGAGAAGGTGGCAAAGAGCTTCCTAGGGTTAGAGGCAGATGCTTGGAATTTAGCGTGGTAGAAAGTGGCTTTAGCAGCAGAGACAGAGGAGGAAAATGTAGAGAGGAGGGAGTGAAAGGATGCCAGGTCCGCAGGGAGGCGAGTTTTCCTCCATTTCCGCTCGGCTGCCCGGAGCCCTGTTCTGTGAGCTCGCAATGAGTCATCGAGCCACGGAGCGGGAGGGGAGGACCGAGCCGGCCTGGAGGATAGGGGACATAGAGAGTCAAGGGATGCAGAGAGGGAGGAGAGGAGGGTTGAGGAGGCAGAATCAGGAGATAGGTGGGAGAAGGTTTGAGCGGAGGGAAGAGATGATAGGATGGAAGAGGAGAGAGTAGCGGGGAGAGAGAGCGAAGGTTGGGACGGCGCGATACCATCCGAGTAGGGGCAGTGTGGGAGGTGTTGGATGAGAGCGAGAGGGAAAAGGATACAAGGCAGTGGTCGGAGACTTGGAGGGGAGTTGCAGTGAGGTTAGTGGAAGAACAGCATCTAGTAAAGATGAGGTCGAGCGTATTGCCTGCCTTGTGAGTAGGGGGGAAGGTGAGAGGGTGAGGTCAAAAGAGGAGAGGAGTGGAAAGAAGGAGGCAGAGAGGAAAGAGTCAAAGGTAGACGTGGGGAGGTTAAAGTCGCCCAGAACTGTGAGAGGTGAGCCATCCTCAGGAAAGGAGCTTATCAAGGCATCAAGCTCATTGATGAACTCTCCGAGGGAACCTGGAGGGCGATAAATGATAAGGATGTTAAGCTTGAAAGGGCTAGTAACTGTGACAGCATGGAATTCAAAGGAGGCGATAGACAGATGGGTAAGGGGAGAAAGAGAGAATGACCACTTGGGAGAGATGAGGATCCCGGTGCCACCACCCCGCTGACCAGACGCTCTCGGGGTGTGCGAGAACACGTGGGCGGACGAAGAGAGAGCAGTAGGAGTAGCAGTGTTGTCTGTGGTGATCCATGTTTCCGTCAGTGCCAAGAAGTCGAGGGACTGGAGGGAGGCATAGGCTGAGATGAACTCTGCCTTGTTGACCGCAGATTGGCAGTTCCAGAGGCTACCGGAGACCTGGAACTCCACGTGGGTCGTGCGCGCTGGGACCACCAGAGTAGGGTGGCCGCGGCCACGCGGTGTGGAGCGTTTGTATGGTCTGTGCAGAGAGGAGAGAACAGGGATAAACAGACACATAGTTGACAGGCTACAGAAGAGGCTACGCTAATGCAAAGGAGATTGGAATGACAAGTGGACTACACGTCTCGAATGTTCAGAAAGTTAAGCTACGTAGCAAGAATCTTATTGACTAAAATGATTAAAATGATACAGTACTGCTGAAGTAGGCCAGCTGGCAGTGGGTGCGTTGTTGACACTACACTAATCAAGTCGTTCCGTTGAGTGTAATAGTTTCTGCAGTGTTGCTATTCGGGGGCTAGCAGGCTAGCTAGCAGTGTTGTTTACGTTACGTTGCGTTAAAAGAACGACAATAGATGGCTAGCGAACCTAGAAAATCGCTCTAGACTACACAATTATCTTTGATACAAAGACGGCTATGTAGCTAGCTAAGTAGCTAGCTACGATCAAACAAATCAAACCGTTGTACTGTAATGAAATGAAGTGAAAAAGTGATACAACCTGTGAATGCGACCGGGTAGTTGAGTTCTATACAGAAGACGTTGGCTAGCGTTGGCTAGCTGTTGGCTAGCTAGCAGAGTTGGCTAGCTAGCAGAGTCACCTACGTTAAGGACGACAAATAGCTGGCTAGCTAACCTCGGTAAATTAAGATAATCACTCTAAGACTACACACTCTAAACCTAAACAACACAATTATCTTGGATACGATGATACGATGATACGAAGACAGCAAAGACAGCTATGTAGGTAGCTAACACTAAACTAATCAAGTCGTTCAGTTGAGTGAAATAGTAATAGTTTCTCAGTGCAGCTAATCAGTGGACGTTAGCTAGCTGGCTAGTGAAGACTACGTTAGGACGGAGAAATACGATAATTACGCAATTATCTTTGATACAAAGACGGCTATGTAGCTAGCTGAAAAGAAATTGCTAAGATAAGACAAATCAAACCGTTGTTTGATTTGCATCCCCTGAAACATCCCCTGAAACATGAACCGCCTAACCGCGCTTCTTAACACCTGCCCGCTTAACCAGGAAGCTAGCCGCACCAATGTGTCAGAGTAAACACCGTTCATCAAACGACCGAGGTCAGCCTGCAGGCACCAGGGCCACCACAAGGAGTCACTAGAGAGCGATGAGCCAAGTAAATCCTCCCCCGGCCAAACCCTCCCCTAACCCGGATGACACTGGGCCAAATGTGAGCCGTCCTATGAGACTCCTGGTCATGGCCGGTTGTGATACAGCCCAAACACACCCGTTTTAAACAATTCAGAGTCAGATATAGATAGAATCCTTGGTTTTCTTCAGAATTAGCTGAGCTCATTCGGAGGAAAAATCAGGTCTGGGCCAAAGCAAGGAAAACTGACTTTGTAGTGGACTGGCAATCTTTCAGGCAATTGAGAAACAGATGTACTATATTGATTAAAGCTAAATCAAGCTACTTTTTAAGCTCTGATTCTGCTGGTGATCCTTCTACATTTTGTAAAAAAGTAAATGCAGTGAAGTATACAAAGTCCTCTTTACTGCCTAAGCAAGTTCTGTCTGACTCTGTTATAATAACTGATAAGAATGAGAAGTGATGCATTAAATCATAATTTTATCTCGTCAGGCTTTTAATTTGAATGAACCGGTGGTGTATAGTTGAGTCAATCGATTGCTCTTCCCTCTGCCAGCCTCTAGCTGACTCGACAGTTAACCCGTCAACTTCTAGTGAATCTTTGTTTTTAACTTACTATCTGTGATGTGCTAGATGCCTTGCTTAAGATTGATGTAAAAAAAAAAACACGAACTGATATACTTGATCTGTTTTTTTCTGTAGCTCTCTGCCCCCCTGATTGCTGAATCATTAACCCATATTTTTAACCTAGTTATATCTGGTAGAATCCCCAAGGTTTGGATGGCGGACAATGTACTCCCCCTTCACAATTGTGGTGACCCTTGTGAACTAAATCATTGTTTGCCTATTTATAAACGTTCTTGCTTAGCTAAAATATTAAAAGTCTTGACAAATTCTCAGCTAAGATCTTTGAAATCACTCAGGTTTTAGACCAGGTCCTAGTGCTATCTCTACTGCATCCCTAGTTACAGTATAAATTATGTAAATTAGCTTTTAGTTTGTTCCACAAATAAGTTGGAAGAAATCTTCAAAATGTTCTTAAATTTGAGGTTCTGGTTCCTCTTATTCAATTCAAAAAGCACAATGAGGACCTTATTACTGATGAATGTGTTTATTTTTTTTATGACCCTGTTTTTGTTTCTGCTTGCATTTTGTATTTATATTTGTATCTGTATATTTGCTTTAATTAATGTAATTCAGGGCTCAACTGTAAGAGACCTTGGTCTCAGTATGACTCCCTGATCATATAAAGGTTAAATACACATATTGAATTCTGTGGTATGTGGCAACTTAGATCATCATATCACCCAACGCTCTTAACCACTAGGCTACCTGCCTAATGCTAGACAACAAGGCTAACACTCATGTATGTAAGTTAGACTATTAGCTATACTAGCTGCTAAAGCCATCCATTACGAAATGTTGGATTATTCATAGCTAGCTAATTTTCTTACCTCTACAATGTTTCCTCGAGTTCGAGGCAGAGTTTGTTGGCTGCCACCTCCACCATCCTGGATAAGCAAAGCTTGCATTTCATCACCTCTTCTGACATCCCCAGCCGCGTCCTGAGAGCATGCGCAGACCAGCTGGCTGGTGTGTTTACGGACATTTTCAATCAATCCTTATTCCAGTCTGCTGTCCCCACATGCTTCAAGAGGGCCAACATTGTTCCTGGTCCCAAGAAAGCTTAAGGTAACTCCAATTTGCAGATGACGCAACCACACTGCACACTGCCCTAACCCATCTGTACAAGAGGAATTCAGCTCAGCATTTAACACCATAGTACCCTCAACTCGTCATCAAGCTCAAGACCCTGGGTCTTGACCCCGCCCTGTGCAACTAGGTACTGGACTTCCTGACGGGCCGCCCCCAGGTGGTAAGGTTAGGTAACATCTCCACTCCGCTGATCCTCAACACTGGGGCCCCACAAGGGTGCGTTCTGAGCCCTCTCCTCTACTCCCTGTCCACCCATGACTGCGTGGCCATGCACGCCTCCAACTCAATCATCAAGTTTGCAGATAACACTACAGTGGTAGGCTTGATTACCAACAATGACGAAACGGCTTACAGGGAGGAGATGAGGGCCCTCGGAGTGTGGTGTCAGGAAAATAACCTCACACTCAACAAAACAAAGGAGATGATGGTGGACTTTAGGAAACAGCAGAGGGAGCACCCCCTTATCCACATCGACGGGACAGTAGTGGAGAGGGTAGTAAGTTTTAAGTTCCTCGGCGTACACATCACGGACAAACTGAATTGGTCCATCCACACAGACAGCGTGGTGAAGGCGCAGCAGTGCCTCTACAACCTCAGGAGGCTGAATAAATTTGCACAATCGAGAGCATCCTATCGGGCTGTATCACCGCCTGGTACGGCAACTGCTCCGCCCACAACCTTAAGGCTCTCCAGAGGGTAGTGAGGTCTGCACAACGCATCACCGGGGGAAAACTACCTGCCCTCCAGGATACCTACACCACCCGATGTCACAGGAAGGCCGTAAAGATCAAGGACAACAACCACCCGAGCCACTGCCTGTTCACCCCACTATCACCCAGAAGGCGAGGTCAGTACAGGTGCATCAAAGCAGGGACCGAGAGACTGTTAAACAGCCACCACTAACATTGAGTGGCTGCTGCCAACATACTGACTCAACTCCAGCCCCTTTAACAATGTAAAAATTGCTGGAAAAAAATGTATCACTAGCCACTTTAAACAATGCTACTTTGATATGTTTACATACCCTACATTACTCATCTCCATATGTATATACTGTACTCTATACCATCTACTGCATCTTGCCTATGCCGTTCTGTACCATCACTCATTCATATATCTTTATGTACATGTTCTCCATTCCTTTACACTTGTGTGTATAAGGTAGTTGTTGTGGAATTGTTAGATTACTCGTTGGTTATTACTGCATAGTTGGAACTAGAAGCACAAGCATTTCACTACACTCGCATTAACATCTGCTAACCATGTGTATGTGACAAATAAAATTGGATTTGTTTTGAAGGAGAACTGGTCACAGTCTCCTTTGTCTCCATTGTTTTCACACACACCGCTTTGATAAACTTTTCTTTCATTTACATGTTTCAAACTAAGTTATTTTATATTTTAAAAAATCGAATCCATCGTTCAGTTTGTATGCACAGCTTGATATGATTAGCGCAATGTGTGAAATGTGATTTTATTGGTCACTAACTAAACAACAATGTGTGAAATGTGATTTTATTGGTCACTAACTAAACAACAATGTGTGAAATGTGATTTTATTGGTCACTAACTAAACAACAATGTGTGAAATGTGATTTTATTGGTCACTAACTAAACAACAATGTGTGAAATGTGATTTATTGGTCACTAACTAAACAACAATGTGCAGTTTTTTTCTGGCTGCGATGAGTTCTCACAAACTTTCAATGCCTCGTGATCTATTATGATAGCCTACAAAACATACATCAGTAAAACTAAAATCACTTTCATTCAAAACATACTTACTGATCTATTATGATGGCCTACAAAACATACATCAGTAAAACTAAAATGACTTTCATTCAAAACATACTTAAGTAAAAGTACTCTGAAAAGTTACTCAATTACAGTAACGAGAGTATTCATAATTACTTACTTACACCACTGCTTTGTTACTTACACCCCTGCATGTATGTGTGTGTTTAGGTTAAGCTCATTTAGTCAGAAGACAGTTGAAGAAACTTGAGTGGACTTATGGAAAGGCTCTGTGAGACAATTTATATATATATCCTGTATATATATTGTACTGTTCTGTAGTTTCGACCCAATGATTCATCTGACAAAGAACATTGCGTGCTGCAGGCCCAGGCACGGATCAAAGCTTGCGAGACATTCAATGACGTCATCAAGAGATATTCTGGACCCTATGTCAAAGAGTTGTTTTTAGGACCAATTCGTGTCTATTGTACTGCTAATAGCCCTTGTGAAAGGGATATTGTTTGAAAACATGTTTTCAAAATGGCTCCAGCTATCCATCACTACTGTCAATAAAAACACAGCATCTACAGTGGTACAAATATATATATTTGTTAAATTCAATTAAAAAAATACAAATGCACAGTTTTCAATGTTTTGCTAACAAGTGTTTGCCATGGTGAATAATTAAATAATAATTGGTGTGACACAGCTCTCGGAACTCATTAAGAGGCAGCTTCTAAATTAAAATAATTGCAGATCAATAAAATGTCCCTGTAGATTAAATTACATTTAGAAGATTGGACTATTCTAAATTAACATCTATTGGGGATTTTTCATTGAATCTGGCCTCTGATATTGAATTAGAAAGGTAAAACCTTACAGAGAATGTCAATAGGGCTTTTAAATAACTATAATACAGAGTTAATAATAATAATAATAATTGGATAACAGAGCGGCTTCTATCTTCAATAAAAATTAATTCAAAGAAAAATTAATTCAAAGGTTATATCCATAGGTTTTAGGCCTGCAGTAGGTTATAATAAACTGAAAATTGCGTTCATTAACCATGTGCCATTGAATCCGTACATCTGATAACTCTTCCCAACTATTTTGTCATTTATATGACACAGCTGTCCAATTGTTTTTGACCCTTAAATTAAACTGGTATATAATTTTATTTATCATGATTTTCTTTAACCAATTTTGGTCTTTAATGCAGGGCCAAAAGACAAGTTCCTTACTTTTTCCCCCCTTCCTCTTGACAAAGGTTCCAATTGATAACATTTTTTTAGTATATTCAAGTTTAACCACAATATTTGTTGCATTATTTGTTCTGTCTTTTCTGGTGGATTAAACTAAAATTGCAACCAACTTTCCAAGGCTTGTTTAAAAAATTACAATATTTTGGAGATTATTTTGTTTACGAATAACCAAAAAGCCTGAATAACCGAAAAGCCCTTCTTTTACATGGGTGTTAGGAGTGTGTATTGGAGGCGAAGTCAGGTGCAGGAGAGCAGAGTGTAGTGAACAGGCACACTTTTTATTCTGGTCCAAAATGACAGCACAAAGTAACACAAAATGTGCCCAAACAAGGAACATAGACATAAAATAATGCGCGTAACAATATCCAATATCCAATTCCAAAATATACGTAACACAAAACAATCTCACACAAAGACATGATGGGGAACAGAGGAATAAATACATATGGATTGATTAGGGAATGAAAACCAGGTGTGCAGGGAACAAGACAAAACAAATGGATACATGAAAAATGGAGCGGAGATGGCTAGAAATCCGGTGACTTCGACCGCCGAACAAGGAATGTAGCCAACTTCGTAGGAAGTCGTGACATGGGGTGAGATAATATTACTAAATTGTAAATAAAGCCAGTTTGTTGTTTAGAATTAGGGAGAGAAACCAAAATCCCACTGTGCCTATTTTTGGAAAATTGTCAGTCCACTTGTCCAAGTATAATTCCCCCGTATTGTATTTACCCAAGTCTCTTAACTCCAGGAACACAGACAGTTTTTTTGTTGTTGTTGCCTGATAAGGACTCTAGTGCCTAATTTACGAAAAGATTGTCAATTTGTGCCACAGTTTAGACCACTGATAGATCAGCGTTCTAACTGATAGTGTGGTGCAATGACAGAATGCCAACATTTACATTTACATTTACATTTACAAGTCATTTAGCAGACGCTCTTATCCAGAGCGACTTACAAATTGGTGCATTCACCTTATGACATCCAGTGGAACAGTCACTTTACGATAGTGCATCTAAATCTTAAATGGGGGGGGAGGGAATACTTATCCTAACCTAGGTATTCCTTAAAGAGGTGGGGTTTCAGGTGTCTCCGGAAGGTGGTGATTGACTCCGCTGTCCTGGCGTCGTGAGGGAGTTTGTTCCACCATTGGGGGGCCAGAGCAGCGAACAGTTTTGACTGGGCTGAGCGGGAGCTGTACTTCCTCAGTGGTAGGGAGGCGAGCAGGCCAGAGGTGGATGAACGCAGTGCCCTTGTTTGGGTGTAGGGCCTGATCAGAGCCTGGAGGTACTGAGGTGCCGTTCCCCTCACAGCTCCGTAGGCAAGCACCATGGTCTTGTAGCGAATGCGAGCTTCAACTGGAAGCCAGTGGAGAGAAGGGAGGAGCGGGGTGACGTGAGAGAACTTGGGAAGGTTGAACACCAGACGGGCTGCGGCGTTCTGGATGAGTTGAAGGGGTTTAATGGCACAGGCAGGGAGCCCAGCCAACAGCGAGTTGCAGTAATCCAGACGGGAGATGACAAGTGCCTGGATTAGGACCTGCACCGCTTCCTGTGTGAGGCAGGGTCGTACTCTGCGGATGTTGTAGAGCATGAACCTACAGGAACGGGCCACCGCCTTGATGTTGAGAACGACAGGGTGTTGCCCAGGATCACGCCAAGGTTCTTAGCGCTCTGGGAGGAGGACACAATGGAGTTGTCAACCGTGATGGCGAGATCATGGAACGGGCAGTCCTTCCCCGGGAGGAAGAGCAGCTCCGTCTTGCCGAGGTTCAGCTTGAGGTGGTGATCCGTCATCCACACTGATATGTCTGCCAGACATGCAGAGATGCGATTCGCCACCTGGTCATCAGAAGGGGGAAAGGAGAAGATTAGTTGTGTGTCGTCTGCATAGCAATGATAGGAGAGACCACGTGAGGTTATGACAGAGCCAAGTGACTTGGTGTATAGCGAGAATAGGAGAGGGCCTAGAACAGAGCCCTGGGGGACACCAGTGGTGAGAGCGCGTGGTGAGGAGACAGATTCTCGCCACGCCACCTGGTAGGAGCGACCTGTCAGGTAGGATGCAATCCAAGCGTGGGCCGCGCCGGAGATGCCCAACTCGGAGAGGGTGGAGAGGAGGATCTGATGGTTCACAGTATCGAAGGCAGCCGATAGATCTAGAAGGATGAGAGCAGAGGAGAGAGAGTTAGCTTTAGCAGTGCGGAGCGCCTCCGTGATACAGAGGAGAGCAGTCTCAGTTGAATGACTAGTCTTGAAACCTGACTGATTTGGATCAAGAAGGTCATTCAGAGAGAGATAGCGGGAGAGCTGGCCAAGGACGGCACGTTCAAGAGTTTGGAGAGAAAAGAAAGAAGGGATACTGGTCTGTAATTGTTGACATCGGAGGGATCGAGTGTAGGTTTTTTCAGAAGGGGTGCAACTCTCGCTCTCTTGAAGACGGAAGGGACGTAGCCAGCGGTCAGTGATGAGTTGATGAGCGAGGTGAGGTAAGGGAGAAGGTCTCCGGAAATGGTCTGGAGAAGAGGGGAGGGGATAGGGTCAAGCGGGCAGGTTGTTGGGCGGCCGGCCGTCACAAGACGCGAGATTTCATCTGGAGAGAGAGGGGAGAAAGAGGTCAGAGCACAGGGTAGGGCAGTGTGAGCAGAACCAGCGGTGTCGTTTGACTTAGCAAACGAGGATCGGATGTCGTCGACCTTCTTTTCAAAATGGTTGACGAAGTCGTCTGCAGAGAGGGAGGAGAGGGGGGAGGATTCAGGAGGGAGGAGAAGGTGGCAAAGAGCTTCCTAGGGTTAGAGGCAGATGCTTGGAATTTAGCGTGGTAGAAAGTGGCTTTAGCAGCAGAGACAGAGGAGGAAAATGTAGAGAGGAGGGAGTGAAAGGATGCCAGGTCCGCAGGGAGGCGAGTTTTCCTCCATTTCCGCTCGGCTGCCCGGAGCCCTGTTCTGTGAGCTCGCAATGAGTCATCGAGCCACGGAGCGGGAGGGGAGGACCGAGCCGGCCTGGAGGATAGGGGACATAGAGAGTCGAAGGATGCAGAGAGGGAGGAGAGGAGGGTTGAGGAGGCAGAATCAGGAGATAGGTTGGAGAAGGTTTGAGCGGAGGGAAGAGATGATAGGATGGAAGAGGAGAGAGTAGCGGGGTAGAGAGAGCGAAGGTTGGGACGGCGCGATACCATCCGAGTAGGGGCAGTGTGGGAGGTGTTGGATGAGAGCGAGAGGGAAAAGGATACAAGGTAGTGGTCGGAGACTTGGAGGGGAGTTGCAGTGAGGTTAGTGGAAGAACAGCATCTAGTAAAGATGAGGTCGAGCGTATTGCCTGCCTTGTGAGTAGGGGGGGAAGGTGAGAGGGTGAGGTCAAAAGAGGAGAGGAGTGGAAAGAAGGAGGCAGAGAGGAATGAGTCGAAGGTAGACGTGGGGAGGTTAAAGTCGCCCAGAACTGTGAGAGGTGAGCCGTCCTCAGGAAAGGAGCTTATCAAGGCATCAAGCTCATTGATGAACTCTCCGAGGGAACCTGGAGGGCGATAAATGATAAGGATGTTAAGCTTGAAAGGGCTGGTAACTGTGACAGCATGGAATTCAAAGGAGGCGATAGACAGATGGGTAAGGGGAGAAAGAGAGAATGACCACTTGGGAGAGATGAGGATCCCGGTGCCACCACCCCGCTGACCAGAAGCTCTCGGGGTGTGCGATAACACGTGGGCGGACGAAGAGAGAGCAGTAGGAGTAGCAGTGTTGTCTGTGGTGATCCATGTTTCCGTTAGTGCCAAGAAGTCGAGGGACTGGAGGGAGGCATAGGCTGAGATGAACTCTGCCTTGTTGACCGCAGATCGGCAGTTCCAGAGGCTACCGGAGACCTGGAACTCCACGTGGGTCGTGCGCGCTGGGACCACCAGATTAGGGTGGCCGCGGCCACGCGGTGTGGAGCGTTTGTGTGGTCTGTGCAGAGAGGAGAGAACAGGGATAAACAGACACATAGTTAACAGGCTACAGAAGAGGCTACGCTAATGCAAATGAGATTGGAATGACAAGTGGACTACACGTCTCGAATGTTCAGAAAGTTAAGCTACGTAGCAAGAATCTTATTGACTAAAATGATTAAAATGATACAGTACTGCTGAAGTAGGCTAGCTGGCAGTGGGTGCGTTGTTGACACTACGCTAATCAAGTCGTTCCGTTGAGTGTAATAGTTTCTACAGTGCTGCTATTCGGGGGCTAGCTGGCTAGCTAGTAGTGTTGTTTACGTTACGTTGCGTTAAAAGAACGACAATAGCTGGCTAGCTAAACTAGAAAATCGCTCTAGACTACACAGTTATCTTTGATACAAAGACGGCTATGTAGCTAGCAATGTAGCTAGCTACGATCAAACAAATCAAACCGTTGTACTGTAATGAAATGAAATGAAAATGTGATACTACCTGTGAATGCGACCGGGTTGTTGAGTTCTATTCAGAAGACGTTGGCTAGCGTTGGCTAGCTAGCAGAGTCTCCTACGTTAAGGACGACAAATAGCTGGCTAGCTTACCTCGGTAAATTAAGATAATCACTCTAAGACTACACACTCTAAACCTAAACAACACAATTATCTTGGAACGAAGATACGAAGACAGCAAAGACAGCTATGTAGCTAGCTAACACTACACTGATCAAGTCGTTCAGTTGAGTGTAATAGTTTTCCCAGTGCAGCTAATCAGTGGACGTTAGCTAGCTGGCTAGTGAAGACTACGTTAGGACGGCGAAATACGATAATTACGCAATTATCTTTGATACAAAGACGGCTATGTAGCTAGCTGAGAAGAAATTGCTAAGATTAGACAAATCAAACCGTTGTGCAATGAAATGTAAAAAGTTATACTACCTGCGGGAGCGAAGCGCCGATGCGACCAGGAACCGGTTTTTGACATCTACCACTAACTACCACTAACGGTCGTGGCATAAGCTCGAAACTTTAAAAGGAAGAACCACTGTACCTGTGTAAGACATTCAAGTTGTACATTATACTATATCTAGATTGATGAGATCATATCCCAGGTCTGAGTGAGATCATAGGGATCCTTAGCTATAGCTCTGCCTCTCCATGATGTTTTATTTAAGCACAGTATCTGTGTGTGAACTTGTCAACAGGAGTCCCTCGTGAACAAAACAGATGGGCTCCTCTTCCCTACACACACATACACACATAGATACATACAGCGCCTTGCAACAGTATTGTTCCCCCACTGTGTTTTTCCTATTTTGTTGCATTTCATTCAACCTGTAATTTAAATAGATTTTTATTTGAACTTCATGTAATGGACATACACAAAATAGTCCAAATTGGTGAAGTGAAATTTAAAAAAAATTCTAACTTATAGCAAAAAATATATTTTAAAAATTTAATCGGAAAAGTGGTGTATGCATTCACCCCCTTTGCTATGAAGCTACTAAAAAAGATCTGGTGCAACCAATTACCTTCAGAAGTCACATAATTAGTTAAATAAAGTCCACCTTTGTGCAATCTAAGTGTCGCATGACCTGTCACATGATCTCAGTATATATATACACCTGTTCTGAAAGGCCCCAGAGTCTGCAACACCACTAAGCAAGGTGCACCCCCAAGCAAGCGACACTAAAAGTTGTGGAGAAGTACAGATCAGGGTTGGGTTATAAAACATATCAGAAACTTTGAACATCCCACAGAGCACCATTTTAAATGCATTATAAAAAAAATGAAAGAATATGGCACCACAACAAACCTGCCAAGAGAGGGCTGCCCACCAAAACTCACAGACCAGTCAAGGAGGGTATTACAATTTTTCTCAATTGCTAAAACACAATTTCTGAAACCTTGCTCCATTTCCTGAAAACATTAAACACAAAACCTCATCTTCAAGCACTATTTACATAACCTCTGACTCCTCTTGCAAAATGAAACATTCGCCTCCAAACAGTTTTACCTGTGTTCAAAATCAAACACTGCTCTCAAATCATAAACAAAGTGATCAAAATGATATACACTCTCAAGCAGTCAGTTAACAATACACCGAAAAATAGAAAACACATTGTTCAAAACATACCATTTTCAGGGAGAAGTACATTTTTTATCTAAAACAAATATTCATATTTTTCCGTCATTGTCTTTTGATGAACGAAAACATGTTCTATCATTGTAGCTCAAAATTGATCAGAAATTACTACTCTGCTTTGCTCTTTTGTTTTTTGTTCTTCCTCCTCCTTGTACCCCTATTTTTACAGTACTGTACCCTGCATCTCACAAACTTGTCCTTTGTCTCTGTGATACTGTAATTCTTGTTCTTTGTTGATATAAACCTGCAACCTGTCAATCTATTGAGCAGTCAGTACTGTTAATAAATGGAAAGCACAATGTTCAGGGCCATACAATTTGTCCATTGTACAGTATACAGCCTACAATGCACTGTACTACAGTATCCATTCTCAGACTTTCTCCTTCCCACCTTCAACAACCTGTTTGCTCTCTGAACTGGCTTATATTGGTTGTGTCGCAGCATTTGAAACAGGTTAAATCAATTTTGAGTGGTTGTGTTCAATCAATGACATGTCTTCTCTATTTGTATTTGATTGTTGCCGCTTGTGTTTACCAGTATGGATGACATGTGCATTAAAGTGCAGAATGTGTTTTGAGAATGCGAATGTGTTTAGAGTTTTGCTGAAAAGTCTAAGTGAGATCTGCAAATTGTGTTTCACCATGTGAAATGGTTTAAGGTATTGACAACAGACTGCATAATTAGCTAAATGAGTCCAGGCAACTGAGAACTTTGTTCAGCCATTGGGTTTTAGTGTTTTAGCAATTGAGAAAAACTGTAATAAGAGAGGCAATAAAGAGACCAAAGATAACCCTGAAGGAGCTGCAAAACTACACAACGGAGATTGGAGTATATGTCCATATGACCACTTTAAGCTGTACATTCCACAGACCTGGGCTTTACGGAAGAGTGGCCAGAAAAAAGCCATCACTTAAAGAAAAAAATAAGCAAGCATGTTTGATGTTTGCCAAAAGGCATGTGGGACACTCCCCAAACATAAAGAAACCTCTATGTCTGGCGCAAACCCAGCACCTCTCATCACCCAGGTATCACCATCCCCACATTGAAGCATGGTGGTGGCAGCATCATGCTGTGGCGATGTGTTTCATCTGCAAGGACTGGGAAATGGGTCAGAATTGAAGGAATGATGGATGGTGCTAAATATAGGGAAATTCTTGAGGGAGACCTGTTTCAGCCTTCCAGAGATTTGAGACTGGGACGGAGGTTCACCTTCCAGCAGGACAATGACCCCAAGGTTGCTGCTAAAGCAACACTCAAGTGGTTTAAGGGAAACATTTAAATGTCTTGGAAAGAGCTGGCTCAGTTTTGCCTTGAAGAATGGGCAAAAATCCCAGTGGCTAGATATGCCAAGCTTATAGAGACATACCTTTGGGGGTTGAATAGTTATGGAAGCTCAAGATTACAGTTTTATTGTCTTCTGTCTTGTTTGTTTCAAATATAAAAACATTTAGCATCTTCAAAGTGTTAGGCATGTTGTGTAAATCTAATGCTAGACCCCCCCCCAATCCATTTTAATTCCAGGTTGTAAAGCAATAAAATAGGAAAAATGCCAAGGGGGGTTAATACCTTCGCAAGCCACTGAACATAGAGTCACTTTGGGGACAATGTCACCAATTAACTTATTGATGAAGCCATTGACTGATGTGGTGTACTCCTCAATGCCATCGGAAAAATCCCAGAACATAGTCCTGTCTATGCTAACAAAACAGTTCTGTAGCTTAGCGTCTGCTTCATCTGACCACTGTTTTTTGGGGACCGATTCCCTTTTTTAAAACTTTTTTTTTACCTGCTTTAATTTTAGCTTGTAAGCAGGAACAGGAGGATAGAATTATGGTCAGATTTGCCAAATGAAGGGCGAGGGAGAGCTTTGTAAAGGTGGTCTAGAGTTTTTTCCCCTCTATTTGCACATTTAAATGCTGATAGAAATTAGGTAAAATGGATTTAGGTTTCCCTGTATTAAAGTCCCTGGCCACTAAGAGCGTTGCCTCTGGATGAGCATTTTCCTCTTTGCTAATGGCCATATACAGCTCGTTGAGTGCGGTCTTAGTGCCAGCATCGGTTTGTGGTGGTAAATAGACAGCTACGAAGAATATAGATGAAAACTCTCTATGTCACGACTTCTGCCGAAGTCGGTCCCTCTCCTTGTTCGGGGCGGCGTTTGGCGGTCGACGTCACCGGCTTTCTAGCCACCGCCAATCCACTTTTAATTTTCCCTTTGTTCTGTCTTTGTCTTACACAGTGGCTTCACTCAACCAATTACTTGTTTATTATTTAACCCTCTGTTTCCCATGTTATGTTTGTGAGTGATTGTTTATTGTAATTCGGTCTGTCTTTGTGGGCTCGTGAGGTTACTTTGTATATTTGTATTTTTGAGTAAAGTTCGTTGATTACTCGTATCTGCTGTCCTGCGTTTGACTCTCTACACCAGCTACACAAAGGACCCTTACACTCTAGTTAGATAGTGTGGTCTACAGCTTATCATGAAATTCTCTACCTTGGGCAAGCAAAACCGCTAGCAGAACACCTGGCCTACAGCCAGTGAAATTGCAGGGCGCCAAATTCCTCAAACAAAAAAGTATTATACACCATTTTAAAGATAAACTTCTTGTTAATCCAACCACAGTGTCCGATTTCAAAAAGGCTTTCCTGCTCACCATGCAATTATGTTAGGACAGCGCCTAGCCACAAAATAACATAGACATTTTCCAGCCAAGGAGAGGTGTTACAAAAGTCAGAAATAGCATTAAAATTAATCACTTACCTTTGATGATCTTCCTCTGGTGGCACTCCCATGACTCCATGTTACACAATAAATGTTTGTTTTGTTCGATAAAGTTAATCTTTATGTCAAAAAAACTCCTTTTTGTTTGCGCATTTAGTTCAGTAATCCATATGCACAAAGCACGGGCACAACATCCAGACGAAAAGTCAAGAAAGTTCCATTAAAGTTTGTAGAAACATGTCAAACGATGTCTTTAATCAAATCTTAGCATCTTTTTATCATAAATATTCAATATTATTTCAACCGGACAGTAGAAAAGCTCTCACGGCCACGCGCGATAAACAACTCATGGCTTTCAGCTGAGCCACTTACTCTGAGTGGTCTTATTCTCTCCCCTTTCACAATAGAAGCCTGAAACAACTTCTAAAGACTGTTGACAACTACTGGAAGTCTTAGGAAGTGCAATCTGAGACAGACATTATTTTAACAGTTTTGGAAACTTTAGAGTGTTTTCTATCCACATCTACTAATTGTATGCATATCCTAGCTTCTGGGCCTGAGTAACAGGTAGTTTACTCTGGGTACGCTTTTCATCCAAACTTCCCAATGCTGCCCCCTATCCCAAACAGGATAACCCACCAGCTGCTTGTTATTCATGTCGTCGTTCAGCCACGACTCAGTAAAACGTAAGACATTACAGTTTTTAATTTCCCAATGGTAGGATGAAAGTGCTTTTAGTTCGTTCACTTTATTATCCAGTGATTGTATGTTTTCCAATAGTACAGCTGTCAAAGGCAGATTAGCCACTCGGCACCGGATGATCATAAGCCAACGTCATTTTAGAGAATTTGTCAGTACATCCAACCGGCCTCACAACCACAGATCAGCCAGCCCAGGACCTCGACATCCAGCTTCTTCACCTGTGGGATCGTCTGAGGCCAGCCACACGGACAGCTGATGAAGCTGATGAAACTGAGGACTATTTCTGTCTGTAATAAAGCCCTTTTGTGGGGAAAAACTCATTCTGATTGGCTGGGCCTGGCTCCTCAGAGGGTGGGTCTAATGTATTTATTTCAATTGACTGATTTCCGTATATGAACTGTAACTCATTAACATCTTTGAAATTGTTGCATGCTGCGATTATATTTTTTGTTCTGTATAGAAGCTACAGTCATTTTTCATGCTTTGGTTATCATACTTTGGTCTGGTTTCATACAAATATCATCCAATTTCATGAAAAACATGATTAACTGTTCATTACCTTTATATAGCACACGCACTTTCTTTGTCACTCTGTAACCCACACACTGTCTCACTCTGATCAGTCCGTACTGTTGTTAAATAGTCTAACAGCCCTGCAAAGAAACCCAAACCCAATTTAATTTCCATGGAGACAGCAGTGTGAGAGCTGGGAGGAGAGCTGAGAATCATTCAATCAGAATTGGAGCATTTGTTCTGTTCAAGTGGAAGATCAGATTTAGCCTTGAAGCGCTGCATACACAGGCACACACATGTACATAAACCAACGCACAGTAAAAAAGAAACAGAGCTGTCATGTTTTGTCTTATATTGTCTTGTCATTTTGCTTTTCCTTCTGTTCGTTTTCCCCCTGCTGGTCTTTTTAGGTTCGTTCCCTTTTTTCTCTCTCCCTCCCTCTCTCTCTTCTCTCTATCGTTCCGTTCCTGCTCCCAGCTGTTCCTATTCCCCTAATCAATCATTTAGTCTTCCACACCTGTTCCCTATCTTTTCCCCTGATTAGAGTCCCTATTTCTCCCCTTGTTTTCCGTTTCTGTCCTGTCGGATCCTTGTATATTGTTCACCGTGCTGTGTCTTTGTATCGCCCTGTCGTGTCGTGTTTCCCTCAGATGCTGCATGGTGAGCAGGTGTCTGAGTCTGCTACGGTCAAGTGCCTTCCCGAGGCAACCTACAGTTTATGATCGAGTCTCCAGTCTGTTCTTGTCATTACGAGTGGAATTGTTTTTTATGCTTTATTTACCGCTCCGATTTGTCTAGGAGTATTGCATATTTCCTTTACTGGATTAAAGACTCTGTTTTCGCCAAGTCGCTTTTGGGTCCTCATTCACCTGCATAACAAGAGCACTGTATTCTCCTTGTGGCAGTGTTTCTGAAGTCTCTTCTCCCTTTCCGAGTCTCTGTGTCTCAAAGACAGATGGAGAATGTCAAAAACATGCGAGGCCTCATATCTCAATGTGTGCTTATGCCAGTGTAATTCCAAGCAGGGAGAAAGAAGAAAGAAAGAGAGAAGGAAAGAAGGGGAAGAGAGAGGCAGATGGAAAAAGAGCGAGAGAGGAGAGAAAAAGAGGGAGAGCGAGAGAGAGCAAAAAGAGGGAGAGAAGGAAAGGGAGGGGAGAGCGAGGAGAGAGAAAGGAGAAAGAGAGAGGAAACTGATTTTCTCACTCTTTCAAGTCAGCTTTATCTTGCATATTCAGTCAGGCCAATCCGACTGGTTGGCATAGCTACAGAGAGGGCTTGTTTCAGCAGAGAGAGAGAGAGAAAGACAGAGACGCCTGTCCTACTGATGGAACACAGCATGAAAGTAGAGTGTCCGTCTCTCTCACTCTCTCGCTTTCTCTCTCTCTCCTGTGTGATATGGCCTGTAACCTTTCTCAGTGCTAAGCTCTAATTACAAAAATGTATCCAGAGATGTGCTGCTGCATTCTAGGTATTTCACCACCTTTCATTCCGTCAGTGGAGCACTCTGAAAGGTCAAAGACCGGAAGATAGTCTGAACTGATTCAATGAGGCGACCTTTCCTTTTACTGTGTGTAAGGGGTGGGTGGGTGGGTGGGTGGGTGGTTGGATGTGAGGATCTTTGCTAGATTTTCTGTGAGTTGTTACTTTTTGTTATTTTGAGGAGCCCCCGGTGAATAAACTCCAAACAGTCATCTGTGCTCTAACATGATTAGCCCATGGATGTTACCAAGCATATTGGGATTGGTCAAATGGTGATAGGAGTAGTGTATTTCTGGACGTGGTGAATTCCTCGGATGAGAGAGAGTCTGTAAAGGAAGCAAACAGAAATGCTAATTCCAACTCCAAAGCAATGAGAAGAATTGTAATTGTTTAGCCTGTCAGTTTACTTCTGAAATTGACTGAAATGGAATGGAATTGCCCCCAACCCTGGTGGTTGTAATGGACAGCTCTCCCCTGTTCCCAAGAAAGCTAAGGTAACTGAGCTAAACGACTACCGCCCCGTAGCACTCACTTCGCTTATCATGAAGTGCTTTGAGAGACTAGTCAAGGACCATATCACCTCCACCCTACCTGACACCCTAGACCCACTCCAATTTGCAGCGCCTCTTCAACCTCAGGAGGCTGAAGAAATTCGGCTTGTCACCAAAAGCACTCACAAACTTCTACAGATGCACAATCGAGAGCATCCTGGCGGGCTGTATCACCGCCTGGTACGGCAACTGCTCCGCCCTCAACCGTAAGGCTCTCCAGAGGGTAGTGAGGTCTGCACAACGCATCACCGGGGGCAAACTACCTGCCCTCCAGGACACCTACACCACCCGATGTTACAGGAAGGCCATAAAGATCATCAAGGACATCAACCACCCGAGCCACTGCCTGTTCACCCCGCTATCATCCAGAAGGCGAGGTCAGTACAAGTGCATCAAAGCTGGGACCGAGAGACTGAAAAACAGCTTCTATCTCAAGGCCATCAGACTGTTAAACAGCCACCACTAACATTGAGTGGCTGCTGCCAACACACTGTCATTGACACTGAACCAACTCCAGCCACTTTAATAATGGGAATTGATGGGAAATTATGTAAATATATCACTAGCCACTTTAAACAATGCTACCTTATATAATGTTACTTACCCTACATTATTCATCTCATATGCATACGTATATACTGTACTCCACATCATCGACTGCATCCTTATGTAATACATGCATCACTAGCCACTATAACTATGCCACTTTGTTTACTTTGTCTACATACTCATCTCATATGTTTATACTGTACTCGATACCATCTACTGTATGCTGCTCTGTACCATCACTCATTCATATATCCTTATGTACATATTCTTTATCCCCTTACACTGTGTATAAGACAGTAGTTTTGGAATTGTTAGTTAGATTACTTGTTGGTTATCACTGCATTGTCGGAACTAGAAGCACAAGCATTTCGCTACACTCGCATTAACATCTGCTAACCATGTGTATGTGACAAATACAATTTGATTTGATTTGATTTGACATTAGATTAGAGCAGAGGTCCCCAACCATGGTTCACTTGGCCTATCCACAGCGGGTCCTTGAGAAGACCCATAAGACATTAGGCCTAATGGTAAAATGCACATGATAGGGGGTACTTCAGGGGTAACCAGAGCAGAACATTACATTTCCAAAGAGTACAAGCTTTCTCAAGACACCCTTCATACAAAGAGAGCGAAAATCTGAATCACCATTAAAACAAAAGTGGGCCAACAGGCTCCTAAAATCCAAAACGAGAGTTCAATGTGCATAAAGTGAGGGGGTGAAGCATCGTCCCCCAGGTAGAACAAAATTCAGTTGGGTGGTACAGTAACCGAAAAAGGTTGGGAACCACTGGATTAGAGCACACGCTCACATTCATTCATGCAGCAAGTGTGCCCCCTCTGGCAGCTGTGGGTAGCGATTGTACTCCACTGTATGATGTAATGCAGTTTATAACAGGGCTATATGCTCACCTCAAATAAACATTCAGGGAGGGGTGGTTCTGATATGTACATAACCACCATCCATACAAGGCATTACCAGTGATTCCTGAACTTCCAGGTTCCACAGAGTCATTTTAGTCTTTTACATAGTCATTCACAGTCATTTACACATCCTCTTTCCTCCCTCTCCTTTAGATTGGTTCTGAGTGGTTTAGTTAGATGTAATAGTATTTGTTGTGCAGCCATTTGTAGAGCACACCTCAGTCCCTAATTACACTGGGGAAATGAATTATTTTACAAGGCAATTACATGGGTTACTCCCTTACGGGGAAAAAAACATGATTTCACTTGTGGAAAATCCCATGAAATCCCATGTGATGTCATTTGAAAACATGTGCTTTTGGAACAAATGTCCCATATGGAAACTTGTGGTTTTGGAACACTTCACGTGACATTTCACATGTAAAAACATGGTTTGATACACTACACGTGAAAGGAAAAGAAAGTAACTACGATACACAGTGCTTTTAACATAGTGTTTTCAATTTACATATTTGACTACATTGTGTATGTTTATTTATACAGTAATTATTATGAAATTATGACAATTCTCTCATCATTGATTTCAGTAATTTATTTCAGAAATTTGAGGGTTTTTGGAATAGTTGTCTAATGTTGGTGGGGCATATTATTCTGTTTCAATAACCAGGTTTCCATTCAAACTTTTTCTGCGAGCAAAGTAAATGTCAGATAAAAAATGTTATGATGGAAACAGAAAATGTTTCCTTAAACTTTCCAAATGTTGACAAAACAAAATACGCTAGACAAGGTGGGATCTTGTCCCCAAATATGCTAATGAGCCCCAACAGAACATTGCACCCACCTACCAATGAGGATTGTACATTATATTAAAGATATTGGTAGAATTTGTACAAGGTACGGACCTGTACCAGTTCATATGTGTACCTTACACTTTTTTGTACCCCAGGGAAAAACACTATACCCTAACAATACCCTTATTTTTTAGAGTTTGTTAATACATGTTTGTTACTGTAATTTAATTATACCAATGTGTTTTCATTAATTGAATTCCCTTAATCTATTTTATGAGAATTTGTAAGATTCTTGTTTGCATAAAATAGACGGAGACCAGTCTTATCAATAATAGGTAACATCATTTATTCTCGGAGCGCGCTCCCACGTTACCACGAGCAACAGTTTATATACAATAACATGACGTCATTTCATTGCTCCTAAAATGAATCTCCTCCTCCAGACTGGGTCAAAGGGAACTTTAAAAGTTCATTCTTAGTTCAAACACAGGACACACAACACAACTGAATTAACTTTTGACTCCTCACCATTATCGATCTCCACTTAGCTGACAGTTCTAATTAACAGAAAACCTAGGAATGCACTCACAGCCTTATCTAAAACACCCCAGAGCTCAATTTTGTCGGTTCAACCATAGGTTAACTACCTTATCTGTTTACTTAATCCACAAACCATTCCTTTCTTCCTAGTTGGAATGGTTGTTCATTAACTTTAATTACTCCGCGTCCGTGTCACACAATCCCTTCTTATGAACTCATATTGTTAATCAGATATAATAAAACAGAGTATAAGTTTACTTAGTTACAGTTCCATTTAAAATTATTTGTTCAGTCATTTAATCATAATTTTCCTAACAATGTTCCAAGCAATAAGTATGAACCTGGTGGAACCAATAGGTTGCAAGTTCAAATCCCCGAAGCATTCACGTATACTCTAGGTCAAGCGACCTTGAGCACAGCTAGTTTTTACATTGATCTAATTTTGTTGGTGACAAATATTTACTTGATTCTGGGCAGCCTGAGAATGTATTCTTGCCAATAAGTCTGTAGCCATATCTCTTTCATGCTCACAGACGTGGTGGTGTAGCAGAACATTTCAGGTTGCTAGTGAACATGAGTCTTTAAGTTCAAATCCCAGTTAAGGCTGAGTCCCAAGTGTGATCATAGTACAAAATAATACAATGTTTGTTTTACTCTATATTAAATCAGAATACAGCAGTATAATGTCATTGTATAGAAATAACACCTTGAAGTTGTTGTATATACAGTACTACTATGTATAAAGGTGTGTGTGTGTGTGTGTGTGTGTGTGTGTGTGTGTGTGTGTGTGTGTGTGTGTGTGTGTGTGTGTGTGTGTGTGTGTGTGTGTGTGTGTGTGTGTGTGTGTGTGTGTGCATGCTTGTCTGTGTGTTGAGTCATTTTATGGTATTATGAATTATAAAGTTACCACCCATGACTATATTTGTTAGTGACAGAGATATGGCTGTTGCCATTCATCCATTTACAGTCCTATGGACCTCACTCACCAAGTGAGATCCTAAGTGAATATGTTATCATTAAATAAAATAATGTTTAACACAATACCATACGTATTTCATGTATAAGGGGGGGGGTCTCATGTTTCATGAGCAGAAATAAAAGATCTCAGAAATGTTCGATATGCACAAAAAGTTAATTTTTTTCAAATTGTGTGCATGAATTTGTTTACATCCCTGTTTGTGAGCATTTCTCCTTTACCTGACAGGTGTGGCATATCAAGAAGTTGATTGAACAGCATGGTCATTACACAGGTGAACCTTGTGCTGGGGACCATAAAAGGCCAGTCTAAAATGCAGTTTGTCACAAAACACAATGCCACAGGGAGCGTGCAATTGGCATGCTGACTACAGGAATGTCCACCAAAGCAGAATTTCTCTACCATAAGCCGCCTCCTACATCGTTTTAGAGAATTTGGCAGTACGTCCAACCAGCCAACAAACCGCAGACCAAGTGTATGGCGTTGTGTGAACGAGCAGTTTGCTGATGTCAATGTTGCAAATAGAGTGCCCCATGGTGGAGGTGGGGTTATTGTATGGGCCGGCATAAACTACGGACAATGAGCACAATTGTATTTTATTGAGGGATAAGAACAAGGGATAAGGACATTGCCAGTAAGCATGGAAATGGAAGATAAAGAAGGAATGACTGGGTCACGTCCATAAATATTGAACTAATCAAACTAACGACTAGGTCGCGTCTCTAGCAACCAAAAGATGAGGAAGTATGAATTTGCTTATGAAAATGTCAACGAAAAATGTATTTCTACCGGTAAATGTGTGCTTTCATTTTTTCTTCTTTGACAACTGTGGTATAAGTGGGATAAACACCTCCATTCTGTACATTACCTTGGAAAAAGGAACTCTGCAAAGGGACTTGGCTCTGCCTCACCCCGCTGCGTCGTCCATTATTTCCAAGGCAATGTATCCTTTACCTTTAAAAATAAAACATTTTGTCCTTTTTTAGATTCTTTTCTGTTTATCTTGTTTGAGACACAGACGAGTTGTTTTGGATCAAATCTTATAGCTTTTTTTGTTGTTTTAGTTTAAATATAATTTTTCAATCATAACTTGACAATATTTGTGAAATACATATTCAATAATAGAAGGCACACATTCCATAATAGAAGGCACACATTCCAAACATAAATACTCACATTTGTTGGTGAATTGAGATAATCACTTGAACATTTAATACATTTAGAAAATTATATGGCAGACCAAAACTAATTAGAAAGACCTGTAATAATTTCCCTTGATAAAATGTTGTTTGTACACAGTTGTTAGTTACCTTTCTATTTAATGAGACTCATTTAGGGCTGTTTTTTATAATATCTTTCTTTGTCATTTTTGTGGGCCCGTCTTCCTGAAGGGAAGAGACCGGACATTTCTTACCACTTTTTGATGGACGGTGTCACGTTCTGACCTTAGCTCCTTTTATTATGTATTTTTGTTAGTTTGGTCAGGGCGTGAGTTGGGGTGGGTAGTCTATGTTCTTTTTTCTATGTTGTGTTTATGTGTTTGGCCTGGTATGGTTCTCAATCAGAGGCAGGTGTCGTTCGTTGTCTCTGATTGAGAATCATACTTAGGTAGCCTGTTTTCCCCATTTTAGTTGTGGGTGATTGTTTTCTGTTTTGTGTCTGCTCCAGAGAGAACTGTTTCGGTTTCATTTTTCGTTATCTTATTGTTTTTGTCAATAAGTGTTCGGTTCTATTAAATATCATCAACCCTTACCCGGCTGCGTATTGGTCCGATCTCTCATACTCCTCGTCAGAGGACGAATGCCTTTACAGATGGGTAGCTTCGATGAAGTTGGGAGTGTCTGGGGGAAGAGGAGTGCAGCCACTAGAAAGATGGGAGGCGACCAGAGTACTGGTAAGGTTTGGTGGGTCGTCATCTTGAGCCTCCATTTAAGTGGACCAGTCTGCTGCAGGACCTGTGTCATCAGGGATGGAAGTATCTTGGGATGGCTCTTCACTGGCAGACTCAAAGCTGTCATCATTCTCCTCATCAATCTTGCTCTCTGGTGTGCTGTCAGATTGACTGCTAGACTGCCTGTAGGAATGGCTTTTGCTCTCAGGTTCGTGTTGTTTCTCCTCTTCACCTCTCTCAGTTCCTCCTCTTCAGCTTCCTCACATCTATACTGCTCCTCTTGTTTGGGGATGTACTGTGGAATCTGGGGTTCTTCAGGCTCATCTGCTGGCTGTGTTGGTTGTTGCGCTTCAGGTTCTGCTCCCTTTCCACTGTTCTGTTGCTGTAGGCTTGTGGACAGTTGAAGTATATGTGTTTCCGCCACCATTGCAGAGTGTGCACTTGCTTTCACTCATGCACACCTCCAACACTTTGTTACAGTCTTAAACTCTTCCTGTCCTGGACTTGACCATTATGGTCTTCTCATCCACATTAAATGGGGACTCCACTTCCCAGGCACTCCATTTTTGCTCATGTGTATTTGCATTGTGGCGTTCAAGAAACTGGCGTAGGTGGTTGGCTGAGAAAAAGCATGTTTCATTTTCTCGACGATTTGGGAGGGCTATGTAGGAATAGACGTCATCAGCAGTAATCCACTGGGATTCAATCAGTAGGTTTTTAGCCACATACTCTCTACTAGGCACCTCTCTTTCCCTAACGAAGCACAGCCTGAACCAAAAGCACATCCATCATTATCATATTTCCCAGCATGCTCTATTGCAGGCTGATTTTACGCAAAAAAAATCAATATCTTTGTGCATTTACATTGATTGATTAATACATCTTGTGGTACGCAAATATACATTTCAGACATATTCTAAACTAATCCAATATGTTGCTTGGATGTATTACATCCATTACTGCAATGGTTGTTCCAGTTTAAAAGATTTAGGTCAGCGATAAACTAATTGCCTGCAGCCCCCTTATTAACAGTGGTGTGAAGTACTTAAGTAGAAATGCAGTATCTTCCAAAAGCCATTGGAGAGGAGGCCAACATTCCACAAGCCATTTATGCTGCTCTGTCTCTTCTCACTAATGAGACTCAGTTTCCCGCTGCTGCTCTGTCTAAACATACACCCCCGGCCCTCGCCCTCTTCATCAAAATGTGGAATAAGTCCCCTTACAATTTTATTTTTGCAGTTTTGAAACTGCATTGAGTGCAGTCGCCTGTGGTATTTTGGATGCAGTAATTGCAGAATGCACTCTGACTGCAATATTTTTTTTATGTAAGGGTCAAGGGAATACTTTCTGAAGTATTACACTTAACCTGTTACTCCTACCCCCTACTTTTTCGAACATTCTGTTAAAAATCGCGCAACATTTCAGCGCCCTGCTACTCATGCCAGGAATATAGTATATGCATATTATTAGTATGTGTGGATAGCAAACACTCTGACGTTTCTAAAACTGGTTAAATCACGGCTGTGACTTTAACAGAGCGTGAGTTTCATCGAATAGCGCAGGAAAACCTGATCACTGAAAATGGAAATAAATATCCTTGCGCTTACTTCCAGGAATTGTTCAAAGTGAACCGAATTACGCTACCACACGTTGTCTAGAGTCTTGTCATTTGATTCGCAATTGATTCTTGGTCTAACCGGTTCAAGGGAACTCCTTCCCTCCGTTCTCCGACCGGATGTTTTGGTCGAGCTCTCTCGGCCATGTTTTTTTCAGACGACACCTATAGAAGTTATATCGCCTCCTGATGAATTTTATCGCTTATTAACGTGTACTAATACCTAAAGTTGCATTACAAAAGTATTTCGAAGTGTTTTGTGAAAGTTTATCGTCGACTTTTTGAATTTTAAAAAATGACGTTACGTTATGAAACGCTCTTTTTTTCCGTTTATCATACAGTCTACATAGAACGCTATCTAGGCTATATATGGACCGATTTAATTGAAAAAAAAGACCCAATAGTGATTATGGGACATCTAGGAGTGCCAACAAAGAAGATGGTCAAAGGTAATGAATGTTTTATATTTTATTGTGCGGTTTGTGTAGCGCCGAATATGCTAATTATTTTGTTTACGTCCCCTGCGGGTCTTTTGTGGTGTTACATGCTATCAGATAATAGCTTCTCATGCTTTCGCCGAAAAGCATTTTAAAAATCTGACTTGAGTGTAGCTTTAATTCAATACCCTGCATGTGTATTTTAATGAACGTTTGAGTTTTAACTAATACTATTAGCATTTAGCGTATCGTATTTGCATTTCCAGAGCTCTAGATGGGACGCCTGCGTGCCAGGTAGGAGCAAGTGGTTAAGGTATGTTATAGTACTGGTCTCGTGTCTGGTCTCGAACACATATTGAGTGTCTTAGTGTTGTCTTGGTGTGGGATACATTTGTACTGGTCTTGACTCGTTCTGAAAGGACAGAAACAGTAATACCAGCACACTCATGTAGGAGAGTTCACTTTTTGTAAAACACAAACGGCCATTGGTGCAGTGGAGTGTAATTCACATTTAAAAACCTTATTTTCCATATCAATTTTTTTTTCAGTGGACATTGCGTAAACTCACTTCTTAATCCCTATCGATGAGCATCAAAGTAGTGTAGTGGAGGTATATGATTTATCAATTAAGTAGTACAATAGAGTAGTCATGCGCTAAGGAGCCTACACAATCGCAAAGCACGTGAAATATATTCACATGCCTGCACACACAGCCTAGTTTCAGCAGAATATCATCTGCAGGCAGCAAGAGTGTGCAGCTTTCAATTGGTTTTGGCATGAAGCAGCTCACAGAAGAATGACATTGGTAGCAGGTAGGGTAGGAAAGATGTTTCATCTTAAAATGTCTACCAGTAGATGCTAACTAAGGCAATAAGGGGGATGCAAAAAAGATATTGAAAACATTTAGTCCAAAGTGTTGGTTAGAAGGCTATTTGTGATGCGCAATTTCTTCATCATATTCTGTTTGCAATTGTCATCATGTTCTGTTTGCATCAGGGGCATAGACATGGATTGGCCTGGGTAGACACAGACCCACCCACTGGGGAGCCAGGCCCACCCAAACAGATTGATGTTGTTTAGCCTCTTGGGTCGACCCGGGACGCATGCGTCCCATCAAGACATCTGGAAATGCAAATGCGCTACGCTAAATGCTAATAGCACTCGTTAAAACTCAAATGTTCATTAAAACACACATGCAGGGTACTGAATTAAAGCTACACTCGTTGTGAATCCAGCCAACAAGTCAGATTTTTAAAATGTTTTTCGGCGAAAGTATGAGAAGCTATTATCTGATAGCATGCAACACCCCAAAAGACCCGCAGGGGACATAAACAAAATAATTAGCATAGTCGGAACTACACAAAACGCAGAAATCTAATATAAAACTTCATTACCTTTGACGATCTTCTTTGTTGGCACTCCTAGATGTCCCATAAACATCACTATTGGGTCTTTTTTTTCGATTAAATTGGTCCATATATAGCCTAGATATCGATCTATGAAGACTGTGTGATCAAGGAAAAAAACTGCGTTTTATAACGCAATGTCATTTTTTTAAATTAAAAAAGTTGACGATAAACTTTCACAAAACATTTCGAAATACTTTTGTAATGCAACTTTAGGTATTAGTAAACGTTAATAATCTATCAAATTGATCATGGGGCGATGTATATTCAAAAGCTCGACGTCTTCAAATCATGTTCAGAAATTTCTACTCCAAAACATCCTGTCGGAGACCGGAGGAAATGGGCTGTCTCTTCTTCGTTTGACCAAGAAACAAAGCCTAGGCAATTGACAAGACTGGTGACATCGTGTGGAAGCTGTAGGAATTGCAATCTCGGCTCCAGGTAATGTGGTTTCCATTCAACAATACATACAAGTGGCGCATTGATATATTTTAACATTTTCAGTGATCAGATTTTCCTGCGCTTTTCGATGAAACACACATTCTGTTATAGTCACAGCCGTGATTTAACCAGTTTTAGAAACGTCTGAGTTTTCTATCCACACATACTAATCATATGCATATACTATATTCCTGGCATGAGTAGCAGGGCGCTGAAATGTTGCGCGATTTTTAACAGAATGTTCGAAAAAGTAGGGGGTAGGATTAACAGGTCAAGCATTGTTGTGGACTTTGACCATCAAATTTCTGTAATGTTTACTTATATAAAGTGTGATTTTTTGAGAGTGAAAATCAGACATCTATGGGAACACTCATAAAAAAACATAGTGGTGCCTTTCCTCCTCTCGGCAGACCATTTGGGAACTTTTTGGCTAAATTAGAGTAGGCACTGCTACACCACTGTATAGGACCAATGGAAAGACAGCAGTCACACACAGCATGATGTTAAGGCACCACTACACCACTGTATAGGGCCAATGGAAAGACAGCAGTCACACACAGCATGATGTTAATGCACCACTACACCACTGTATAGGTCCAATGGAAAGACAGCAGTCACACACAGCATGATGTTAAAAGATATGCTGTCCATAAACTCGGACATAATAAGTCAGTAGGTTCCAGTCATAAGAATACAACAACACAACCATTAAGCATTTCCCAATCAAAATGTCAAAACTATTACCCATTGCAAAAATAATTTCACGTTTAGCAAACAAAGTAATAGGTGACCTAAAGTTTAAAATGGAACTGACAGTGTTTTAACTACTTTTCAGATATGAAACAAACAATCATAATATCAGTAATAAATATCAAATTCCCAATTTATGCTACAAAACCAACTTTATAAGAGGTTTACTTTGTTGTTTGCTATTGCCTGTATTGCATGTAATTTTGGCATTAATACATGTCACATATCTGTTTGCAAACAACGTTAAAAAAAAGAAGAAAGTGAGTTAATGAAGACGCATACAAACGTGGTCTCTTTTATGCTTTCTTGAGCAAGACAGCTCCAAAATGCAGATGATTCAGCTCAGTGCTTTCTGTGGTCATGGGGCAGCCAGTGGAAAATAGGGGTTGGTAATGTTCTCTAGTTTCTCCATGATTGGTTCAGTGTTCTGTCACTCATGGGGACACTACTCACTGAAGTCTGAGATTTCCCAAATCCGAGTGGGGCAGAAGTCATGCTGGATTGGCAGCATGGCCATTGTTGAAGATTTATGCTTTAAGCTTTTAAACTCACAGCAAAATCTATGGGAAGAGCTAAAAAATTGAAGCGCCTTGGGTGCATTAGAAGTCGGTGCCTAACTGCAAGCATTGCAAAGCAATCACTAGTCTGCTATTCAGTGGAGTGGGTGTGTGGTCCAAGTATGGGTTTAAGGGTATATTTTCCAACCTTAAAAGGATAAACATTCAACAATTTCTAAACTGTCATTCCAGCATGACTTCTGCCGTGCTCAAAACAACTGGAAACTCTGGAAATCTGACTTCAGTGAGTTCAAGACAGCTGGGAATAATAAATAAGTTTAGAACGCTCATCCAACTCGGAATTGCAAGTTGGGAACTCGGGCCTCTTTCTACAGCTCCGAACTGAAGGTCACTGACGTCATGATTCGACCTTGTTTTTTTCAGAGTTCCCAGTTGCCTTGAAATTACCATAAATCCAGAGAATACCAGACTTTGATGACAAAGTTTGATGACAAAATTTGCCTCACGAAGCACCGCCTTCCTGTTCAAGTGAGCACAGCACAACAAGGTGAGTCCAAAAATGTATTGTATGCTCCTGCATACATTATGTAATATGCCAGGAAGATATTTATACTGTAGCTAAGAAAGTATTACTAAGTGTATGTTGTGTAGTAAGCTGTTAGTCGCCCATGTGCCTCACCCTAATAATTTGGTTCCTTTCCCCTCTCATAACTTAACCTACTTTTCTGACTTGGTGATGCATATGTAGCCTATAGCCTGTTTTAGAGAAATGTAATCATCAAATATTGTAAGAGCTTTCATTGTCTGCTTATATGCCCCCTTTTATTTATCCTACGCTTCTGACTTGGTGTCCAGGGAGAATACTGTAAGAACGGCCCATGTTCTGAATTCTGTCGATGTACATATCAAAAGTGCTGAACCGTTATATTGACTATGTCCATCCTAGCTCGCTCATTAATGTCTTAATTGAAATGACAGATTGCCTTTTATCTGCTCATCATCTCCTTATGCCATAGTTTGTACACTTCAATTGTCAGTAGAAACCGCATGTGTTTAATTAAGCACGTCAGCCATGTATTTTTAAAGGCAGTAAATGAGGCTGAATGGAGGCTGCCAGACAAGGCTCTGCTGATAGCCAGGTGTAGCAGTGGGAAGGATTCACTCCATGCTGGTAAAAAGAAAGCTCTGCTGTTGTGATAGCTTTATGTACGCCCTAACAGTTTGTGGGCACTGTTTGTCACCATTATGGTGCAACTAATGTATTGTTTAGTGTTGTGTTGTGGCTTTGCTGGCATGGATCAAACATTTTGGGGGGAGTTTGCCCCACCAAGATTTACATGCTAAAATCGCCACTGACGAGGAGGCTACAATTCCCGATTTGTTTATCAGTGCAATTTTGACAGCCAACTAGTTGAAAGTTTGAGAGGGTTTATTTAATGTTCCTTCATTAGATTTTAGCTCATCCTGCTCTGGCTAGCATTAGTTGTTGATCTTGTTGTTATTGATGTGCATAATTAAGCATGAGACATTCTACCTTTTCATGGTTTTTACCGTGGTGTTTACATATTTGCAGAAATCCATTCATGTGTGTTTTGTGTCTTTTGGCAAATGCCTTCTAATGATATGAAGTAGAGTTGTTGCAACTGCCTGTAAACAAACTGTCCAGTTCAAAGTGAATGATGGCAGGCCCAACTGCCTGTAAACAAACTGTCCAGTTCAAAGTGAATGATGACAGGCCCAACTGCCTGTAAACAAACTGTCCAGTTCAAAGTGAATGATGGCAGGCCCAACTGCCTGTAAACAAACTGTCCAGTTCAAAGTGAATGATGGCAGGCCCAACTGCCTGTAAACAAACCGTCCAGTTCAAAGTGAATGATGGCAGGCCCAACTGCCTGTAAACAAACCGTCCAGTTCAAAGTGAATGATGGCAGGCCCAACTGCCTGTAAACAAACCGTCCAGTTCAAAGTGAATGATGGCAGGCCCGTGTGGCAAATGGCTTGTTTGTATAAAGGCCTACTGTATCTCTGATTGGCTACACTGTAGCTCACTGGTCTGTGGAGACTCTGTTCCTGGACAAGACTGTCATGTTTTGTCTTTTATTGTCTTGTCATTATGCTTTCCCTTCTGTTCGTTTCCCCCTGCTGGTCTTATTAGGTTTGTTCCCTTTTTCTATCCCTCTCTCTCCCCCTCCCTCTCTCTCCTCTCTCCATCGTTCCGTTCCTGCTCCCAGCTGTTCCTCATTCTCCTACTCACTCATTTAGTCTTTTCACACCTGTCCCCTATCTTGTCCTCTGATTAGAGTCCCTATTTCTCCCCTTGTTTTCCGTTTCTGTCCTGTCGGATCCTTGTATGATGTTCGCTGTGCTGTGTCGTTGTCTCGCCCTGTCGTGTCTTGTCTCCTTCAGATGCTGCGTGTGAGCAGGTGTCTGAGTCTGCTACGGTCGGTGCCTTCCCGAGGCAACCTGCAGTCAATGGTCGAGTCTCCAGTCTGTCCTCGTCACTACGAGTGGATTTAAGTTTTTTCATGTTTTGTTTTCTGCCTTGATTGTCCAGGAGTATTGCTTTTATCCTTTACTGGAATAAAGACTCTGTTTTCGCCAAGTCGCTTTTGGGTCCTCATTCACCTGCATAACAAAGACAGGATGTTTTTATTTGGTTTTATTTACTGCAGTGTCTATTAGATGTCCAAACGCACGGCCACTTCCCTACTCTATATTGATATAGAATTTTCACAAATGCCTGAGTGAGCATAAATCCCAAACATTCTAAGATTTTATGAAAACGTGAAAATGACCATATCTAAGTAGTCGCTTGTCTGATTTTCTTTTAAGTGTCATATTCTTCAATATTTCATGTTGTTAAAATGCTGTCAGTTCCACTTTAAATGCAACATTTCACACTCATAAGTTATTTTCAAAGAGATAATAATAATAATAATATATGCCATTTAGCAGACGCTTTTATCCAAAGCGACTTACAGTCATGTGTGCATACATTCTACGTATGGGTGGTCCCGGGGATCGAACCCACTACCCTGGCGTTACAAGCGCCATGCTCTACCAACTGAGCTACAGAAGGACGGCTAACAACAGCAAGCGCTCACAGTTCCACTCACCAGATGATGATCATTTGAAAATGAACTTCTTGTTTAATTAAAGTTATTCTTGAAAAGGGAGAAGCAAACAAAATAGCAACAACATCCTCTTTGATAACACCTGCTGCAGCAGCTGACAAAATAGCCCGACAACAAGCAATAGCTAGTTAGACCGTGAGAGAACTACTGCTCGCTATTGTGCAGTGACCTATCGGCCTTCAAGCAGGCAGAAGTTTCCATAGGTTTTTGTAAAAACGGCCCCACCCACTAAGTCAAAATGTGATTGGTTGATTCCATTGTCGCTCAAATGTTAACCTTATTCAGTGCAATGCCTTTATCTAGCTTCTGATGGACTAGACAATGGCTGACATAGCTAGCTAGATGTATCTCTACATTCACCAGCAAAGAAAAATTGTGATTGAATCTTTTTTCTCTTCAGTGTTAGTCTTTTCCTTTCCATCAAAAACTGAAGAGATAAAATCAGATCATCATTGATAATAATAATAATGATAATAATGATTATTATTATTGCATAACTTCTTAGCCCTTCTCTGTAGGCGTAGAAGGCCCATTATCCTCCACTGGGTTTGGGTTAGTGATAATTTGTAGAGTGGCTCTATTTTCCCTCAGCATGCATTTTTTTCTCTCACTATTCTGAATGTCTAAAGAATCCATATGTTCTGAAATATGAATACAGAAATACTGGACATTTTGAACTCTATGGTGGTGATTTGACAAAATTACAATCATGCTCTTGAATTGGACTCACATTTTTCTGGACTCGGGTTTCTCCTCCCCTCCAGTCTTGGTCTTGACTCAGACCCCTTGTCCCCCTCCTGGTCTCGGTCTTGACTCAGTTTCCCCCCCCCTCCAGTCTTGACTTAGACTCGATTTGCTCTGGTCTTGGTCTTAAATCGGTCTCACTTGAATCGGTCTCACACAACACTGGCAAACATGGTCAATGCAATTAGTATGGGCAGCTATTTGGCTATTTAACAAACTATATAGCAGTCTATTTGGCTAACTATTTAACAAACTATATAGCAGTCTATTTGGCTAACTATTTAACAAACTATATAGCAGTCTATTTGGCTAACTATTTAACAAACTATATAGCAGTCTATTTGGCTAACTATTTAACAAACTATATAGCAGTCTATTTGGCTAACTATTTAACAAACTATATAGCATTCTATTTGGCTAACTATTTAACAAACTATATAGCAGTCTATTTGGCTAACTATTTAACAAACTATATAGCAGTCTATTTGGCTAACTATTTAACTATTTAACAAACTATATAGCAGTATATTTGGCTAACTATTTAACAAACTATATAGCAGTCTATTTGGCTAACTATTTAACAAACTATATAGCAGTCTATCTGGCTAACTATTTAACAAACTATATAGCAGTCTATTTGGCTAACTATTTAACAAACTATATAGCAGTCTATTTGGCTAACTATTTAACAAACTATATAGCAGTCTATTTGGCTAACTATTTAACAAACTATATAGCAGTCTATTTGGCTAACTATTTAACAAACTATATAGCAGTCTATTTGGCTAACTATTTAACAAACTATATAGCAGTCTATCTGGCTAACTATTTAACAAACTATATAGCAGTCTATTTGGCTAACTATTTAACAAACTATATAGCAGTCTATTTGGCTAACTATTTAACAAACTATATAGCAGTCTATTTGGCTAACTATTTAACAAACTATATAGCAGTCTATTTGGCTAACTATTTAACAAACTATATAGCATTCTATTTGGCTAACTATTTAACAAACTATATAGCAGTCTATTTGGCTAACTATTTAACAAACTATATAGCAGTCTATTTGGCTAACTATTTAACTATTTAACAAACTATATAGCAGTATATTTGGCTAACTATTTAACAAACTATATAGCAGTCTATTTGGCTAACTATTTAACAAACTATATAGCAGTCTATTTGGCTAACTATTTAACAAACTATATAGCAGTCTATCTGGCTAACTATTTAACAAACTATATAGCAGTCTATTTGGCTAACTATTTAACAAACTATATAGCAGTCTATTTGGCTAACTATTTAACAAACTATATAGCAGTCTATTTGGCTAACTATTTAACAAACTATATAGCAGTCTATTTGGCTAACTATTTAACAAACTATATAGCAGTCTATTTGGCTAACTATTTAACAAACTATATAGCAGTCTATCTGGCTAACTATTTAACAAACTATATAGCAGTCTATTTGGCTAACTATTTAACAAACTATATAGCAGTCTATTTGGCTAACTATTTAACAAACTATATAGCAGTCTATTTGGCTAACTATTTAACAAACTATATAGCAGTCTATTTGGCTAACTATTTAACAAACTATATAGCAGTCTTATGGTTTGGTTGTAGAAGCTGTTCAGGGTCCTGCTGCATTGGTACCGCTTGTTGTGCGGTAGCAGAGAGAGAGAGAGAGGATCTTGAGAACAGGAACAGGAAGCAAAGAAATCGTGCACATAGAACAGATCAATGGCAGACGGAAGAGAGGGTGTTGTAGCTTCTCCTCCAGATGCTGTTATTTTATCTAAAACATCAGGTGTACGCCGACCCCAGCGCAATTATGCGTTTTATCTACAGTACATTGCCACGCTTGTCAGTTTTGTAGCTGCGCTACCGCTCATCTCAGTGCGTCCTTGCTGGGATGACATAATCAATCTACTGTCGGGTAATGCCAACACCCCAGACAAAAACATTGGTTCACCTTTCCACGGGAGAGGACAGTACACAGCATACCATAATTTTCTGAATAACGGCCAAGTCTACCTTGCTCTCTATTCGAATGAATCGCTTGGAAGGAACTAGCACAAGTTCAAAATCTGTCAGAAACTGCTAAACTACATGTTCACTACCCTGCCGCTCTCCAAGGATGTGCAACTCAACCCTGGGCCTAACATCACCGAGCCAGTGATACTCACCAGATTGGAAAGCAGTGGATGGCCTCATCCTCTAATCATCACCGCCGCGGAAGTAGGTGAGTGCTATGGTCCCATGATTTCTCTCGAGTCACATGGCTCTAAGATTAAATTTGACTCTCCAAACATATCCACGTCTCTATAGGCGATCTGCGACTCTGCTTCTGGCACGCAAGCTGTTTTAATTAGTTTCCCGCATCCAGTGTGAGCGGAAGGGATAGTTAATTGCACTACCGAACTGCCCCTAATCAAATTGAAACAAAATTACCTAAACCCAGCCATCAGAAAACACATACAAGACAACTTGTTTGTGTCAATCACTCTTGTGTCATCTGGGACCCACGAGCTAAGCCCAAGGGACTACTAGGGGGCACTTGAACATTTTCAGTGTCATTCCAAAAAGTGATCCAATTCAACATCTTCTCACAGACTCTCTTGACTTCCTCTGCCTCTCAGAGACACGGCTCCATAAAAACTATCCATCTGCTGCTTTGATTGAAAAATATATATATAATAATAAAATATACCTGGCAACAATGTTTTCAGGATAGACAGAATTGAAGGAAGAGGAGGGGGTCTGATGATTTACATTACAGGACATATCCGATGTATACAAATTGAGTGGTCATGTGATAATGAACTAGAATGTATTGGCCTAAATATTACAGTCTCTCCCAAAATGTATTTTACCCTTATTGGGATGTGTATACCACCTTCCACCAAAATTGTGTTTTGTTAACAGTTTAATAACATGCTTAGGGAATGTGATTTTGGGAAAGAGGTCATCTTAATGGGATACTTAATTAACATTAATTATGACAACATTAACAACATTAATTATGAAGACAAGCCAGAAGGCTTTCCAAGAACAAGTTGAACCTCTCTACCATTAGAAAGTCTGATCAGCTCAGAAAACCTAAGAGAGAATTCAATTATTTTCAAAACACAATTAAGGGAATAAACTGGAATGACCTCTTGTCCTATACAGATGTGGAAGCTGATAGTCAGTTTTTTCTATTCACAATCCAGACTACAGTAAATGGTTTCCTAAAGAAAATCAAATCCAAACCTGGCCAAAAGAGCACTCTTCCTTGGCTAAATGGAGAAATCTGGAAACTGATGAAATAACAAGATCATGCTCTAAAAACAGCCCTAAAGTCCAAATTAGAGCATGACAGACGTAAGTTTACCATGTTGAGAAAAAAAGGTGATGAAAGAAATCAGACAGGCCAAGGCAAACATTTTTATTAACATAATTGGTGAAGCAAAGGGACATTCTAAATTGATCTGGGAGAGACCATAGTAACACTGCAAAAAGTGTCATGTTTGTCATTTATTATCATGTCTTGTCCCTGTGCTCCCCATGCTATTCGTTTCCCTCTGCTGGTCTTATTTGGTTCTTTCCCTCCTTCTATCCCTCTCTCTCCCCCTCCCTCTCTCACTCTCTCGCTCTCTCTTCTCTCTATCGTTCCGTTCCTGCTCCCAGCTGTTCCTATTCCCCTAATCATCATTTAGTCTTCCCACACCTGTTCCCGATCCTTTCCCCTGATTAGAGTCCCTATTTATTCCTTTGTGATCCGTTCCTGTCCCGTCGGTTCCTTGTTTTGTATTCACCATGCTGTGATTGTGTTTCGCCCTGTCCTGTCGTGTTTTTTTGCCTTCATCAGATGCTGCGTGTGAGCAGGTGGCTCTATCAACTACGGCCTGCGCCTACCCGAAGCGACCTGCAGTCTGTGGCCGCTTCTCTAGTTATTCCCCTCTACAGACTAGAGGATTTTTGTTATTCCCTGTTTGGATTTAAATAAACTCTGTTTCTGTTAAGTCGCTTTTGGGTCCTCTTTCACCTGCATGACAGAAGGAACCGACCAAGGAATGGACCCAGCGACTTCAGACGCTCGTTACACTGCCGTCGAGATCCAAGGAGCCATGCTCGGCAGACACGAGCAGGAATTGTCTGCTGCTCGCCATGCCGTGGAGAACCTGGCCGCTCAGGTTTCCGACCTCTCTGGACAGTTCCAGAGTCTACGTCTCGTGCCACCTGTTACTTCCTGGCCTGCCGAGCCTCCAGAACCTAGGGTTAATAACCCACCTTGCTACTCCGGGCAGCCCACTGAGTGCCGCTCCTTTCTCACGCAGTGTGAGATTGTGTTCTCTCTCCAACCCAACACATACTCTAGAGAGAGAGCTCGGGTTGCTTACGTCATTTCACTCCTTACTGGCCGGGCTCGAGAATGGGGCACAGCTATCTGGGAGGCAAGGGCTGATTGCTCTAACAAATTCCAGAACTTTAAAGAGGAGATGATTCGGGTTTTTGACCGTTCAGTTTTTGGTGGGGAGGCTTCTAGGGCCCTGGCTTCCTTATGCCAAGGTGAACGGTCCATAACGGATTATTCCATTGAGTTTCGCACTCTTGCTGCCTCTAGTGAGTGGAACGAGCCGGCGCTGCTCGCTCGTTTTCTGGAGGGACTCCACGCAGTGGTTAAGGATGAGATTCTCTCCCGGGAGGTTCCTTCAGATGTGGACTCTTTGATTGCTCTCGCCATCCGCATAGAACGACGGGTAGATCTTCGTCACCGGGCTCGTGGAAGAGAGCTCGCATCAACGGTGTTTCCTGCTCCGCATCGCAACCATCTCCCTCCTCTGGCTTTGAGACTGAGCCCATGCAGCTGGGAGGGATTCGCATCTCGAATAAGGAGAGGGAACGGAGGATCACCAACCGCCTGTGCCTCTATTGCGGAGTTGCTGGACATTTTGTTAATTCATGTCCAGTAAAAGCCAGAGCTCATCTGTAAGCGGAGGGCTACAGGTGAGCGCAACTACTCAAGTCTCTCCATCAAGGTCCTGTACTACTTTGTCGGTCCACCTACGCTGGACCGGTTCGGGTGCTACATGTAGTGCCTTGATAGACTCTGGGGCTGAGGGTTGTTTCATGGACGAAGCATGGGTTCGGAAACATGACATTCCTTTCAGAGAGTTAGATAAGCCTACGCCCATGTTCGCCTTAGATGGTAGTCATCTTCCCAGTATCAGATTTGAGACACTACCTTTAACCCTCACAGTATCTGGTAACCACAGTGAGACTATTTCTTTTTTGATTTTCCGTTCACCGTTTACACCTGTTGTTTTGGGTCATCCCTGGCTAGTATGTCATAATCCTTCTATTAATTGGTCTAGTAATTCTATCCTATCCTGGAACGTTTCTTGTCATGTGAAGTGTTTAATGTCTGCCATCCCTCCCGTTTCTTCTGTCCCTACTTCTCAGGAGGAACCTGGCGATTTGACAGGAGTGCCGGAGGAATATCATGATCTGCGCACGGTCTTCAGTCGGTCCCGAGCCAACTCCCTTCCTCCTCACCGGTCGTATGATTGTAGTATTGATCTCCTTCCGGGGACCACTCCTCCTCGAGGTAGACTATACTCTCTGTCGGCTCCCGAACGTAAGGCTCTCGAGGATTATTTGTCTGTGTCTCTTGACGCCGGTACCATAGTGCCTTCTTCTTCTCCGGCCGGGGCGGGGTTCTTTTTTGTTAAGAAGAAGGACGGTACTCTGCGCCCCTGCGTGGATTATCGAGGGCTGAATGACATAACGGTTAAGAATCGTTATCCGCTTCCCCTTATGTCATCAGCCTTCGAGATTCTGCAGGGAGCCAGGTGCTTTACTAAGTTGGACCTTCGTAACGCTTACCATCTCGTGCGCATCAGAGAGGGGGACGAGTGGAAAACGGCGTTTAACACTCCGTTAGGGCATTTTGAGTACCGGGTTCTGCCGTTCGGTCTCGCCAATGCGCCAGCTGTTTTTCAGGCATTAGTTAATGATGTTCTGAGAGACATGCTGAACATTTTTGTTTTTGTCTATCTTGACGATATCCTGATTTTTTTCTCCGTCACTCGAGATTCATGTTCAGCACGTTCGACGTGTTCTACAGCGCCTTTTAGAGAATTGTCTCTACGTAAAGGCTGAGAAGTGCTCTTTTCATGTCTCCTCCGTTACTTTTCTCGGTTCCGTTATTTCCGCTGAAGGCATTCAGATGGATTCCGCTAAGGTCCAAGCTGTCAGTGATTGGCCCGTTCCAAGGTCACGTGTCGAGTTGCAGCGCTTTTAGGTTTCGCTAATTTCTATCGGCGTTTCATTCGTAATTTCGGTCAAGTTGCTGCCCCTCTCACAGCTCTTACTTCTGTCAAGACGTGTTTTAAGTGGTCCGGTTCCGCCCAGGAGCTTTTGATCTTCTAAAAGAACGTTTTACGTCCGCTCCTATCCTCGTTACTCCTGACGTCACTAGACAATTCATTGTCGAGGTTGACGCTTCAGAGGTAGGCGTGGGAGCCATTCTATCCCAGCGCTTCCAGTCTGACGATAAGGTTCATCCTTGCGCTTATTTTTCTCATCGCCTGTCGCCATCTGAGCGCAACTATGATGTGGGTAACCGTGAACTGCTCGCCATCCGCTTAGCCCTAGGCGAATGGCGACAGTGGTTGGAGGGGGCGACCGTTCCTTTTGTCGTTTGGACAGACCATAAGAACCTTGAGTACATCCGTTCTGCCAAACGACTTAATGCCCGTCAAGCTCGTTGGGCGTTGTTTTTCGCTCGTTTCGAGTTTGTGATTTCTTACCGTCCGGGTAGCAAGAACACCAAGCCTGATGCCTTATCCCGTCTGTTTAGTTCTTCTGTGGCTTCTACTGATCCCGAGGGATTCTTCCTTATGGGCGTGTTGTCGGGTTAACAGTCTGGGGAATTGAAAGACAGGTTAAGCAAGCACTCACGCACACTGCGTCGCCGCGCGCTTGTCCTAGTAACCTCCTTTCGTTCCTGTTTCCACTCGTCTGGCTGTTCTTCAGTGGGCTCACTCTGCCAAGTTAGCTGGTCATCCCGGTGTTCGAGGCACTCTTGCGTCTATTCGCCAGCGCTTTTGGTGGCCGACTCAGGAGCGTGACACGCGCCGTTTCGTGGCTGCTTGTTCGGACTGCGCGCAGACTAAGTCAGGTAACTCTCCTCCTGCCGGTCGTCTCAGACCGCTCCCCATTCCTTCTCGACCATGGTCTCACATTGCCTTAGACTTCATTACCGGTCTGCCTTTGTCTGCGGGGAAGACTGTGATTCTGACGGTTGTCGATAGGTTCTCTAAGGCGGCACATTTCATTCCCCTCGCTAAACTTCCTTCCGCTAAGGAGACGGCACAAATCATTATTGAGAATGTATTCAGAATTCATGGCCTCCCGTTAGACGCCGTTTCAGACAGAGGCCCGCAATTCACGTCACAGTTTTGGAGGGAGTTCTGTCGTTTGATTGGTGCGTCCGTCAGTCTCTCTTCCGGGTTTCATCCCCAGTCTAACGGTCAAGCAGAGAGGGCCAATCAGACGATTGGTCGCATACTACGCAGCCTTTCTTTCAGAAACCCTGCGTCTTGGGCAGAACAGCTCCCCTGGGCAGAATACGCTCACAATTCGCTTCCTTCGTCTGCTACCGGGTTATCTCCGTTTCAGAGTAGTCTGGGTTACCAGCCTCCTCTGTTCTCATCCCAGCTTGCCGAGTCCAGCGTTCCCTCCGCTCAAGCGTTTGTCCAACGTTGTGAGCGCACCTGGAGGAGGGTGAGGTCTGCACTTTGCCGTTACAGGGCACAGACGGTGAGAGCCGCCAATAAACGCAGGATTAAGAGTCCAAGGTATTGTTGCGGCCAGAGAGTGTGGCTTTCCACTCGCAACCTTCCTCTTACGACAGCTTCTCGTAAGTTGACTCCCGCGGTTCATTGGTCCGTTCCGTGTCTCCCAGGTCGTCAATCCTGTCGCTGTGCGACTGCTTCTTCCGCGACATCTTCGTCGCGTCCATCCTGTCTTCCATGTCTCCTGTGTTAAGCCCTTTCTTCGCACCCCCGTTCGTCTTCCCTCCCCCTCCCGTCCTTGTCGAGAGCGCACCTATTTACAAGGTACATAAGATCATGGACATGCGTTCTCGGGGACGGGGTCACCAATACCTAGTGGATTGGGAGGGTTACGGTCCTGAGGAGAGGAGTTGGGTTCCGTCTCGGGACGTGCTGGACCGTTCACTCATCGATGATTTCCTCCGTTGCCGCCAGGATTCCTCCTCGAGTGCGCCAGGAGGCGCTCGGTGAGTGGGGGTACTGTCATGTTTGTCATTTATTATCATGTCTTGTCCCTGTGCTCCCCATGCTATTCGTTTCCCTCTGCTGGTCTTATTTGGTTCTTTCCCTCCTTCTATCCCTCTCTCTCCCCTCCCTCTCTCACTCTCTCGCTCTCTCTTCTCTCTATCGTTCCGTTCCTGCTCCCAGCTGTTCCTATTCCCCTAATCATCATTTAGTCTTCCCACACCTGTTCCCGATCCTTTCCCCTGATTAGAGTCCCTATTTATTCCTTTGTGATCCGTTCCTGTCCCGTCGGTTCCTTGTTTTGTATTCACCATGCTGTGATTGTGTTTCGCCCTGTCCTGTCGTGTTTTTTTGCCTTCATCAGATGCTGCGTGTGAGCAGGTGGCTCTATCAACTACGGCCTGCGCCTACCCGAAGCGACCTGCAGTCTGTGGCCGCTTCTCTAGTTATTCCCCTCTACAGACTAGAGGATTTTTGTTATTCCCTGTTTGGATTTAAATAAACTCTGTTTCTGTTAAGTCGCTTTTGGGTCCTCTTTCACCTGCATGACAAAAAGAATAGGAATCAAAGTGAATAACAATCTAACACAGGATGCAGTCGAAATAGCAACAGCCTTCAATTCCTACTTTATTGACTCTGTCAGGGTACTGACACAGAACCCCTCCACTGGTTTCTTGGGCTCAGCGCTAGTGAATAACACTCAACTTTTCTTCATCATAAGGGAGGTTTCTAAGTGAGAGGTGAATAAGGTGATTATCTCACTAAAGAACTATAAAGCAAAAGATGTGTTCACCAACAGATATATTAGTCAGGTGGTGTTTCCAAGGGTGTGGAAGTCGTGACCCTGCTGACGTGAGTCACTACAGGCCAATTAGTACTACAGACCACTACCTGTGGTGTCGAAGGTTGCTGAAAAGTGTATAGCAAAGCAACTGATTGCCCACCTCAACAACAGCCCCTTCACATTACACTCCATTCAGTTTGGCTTCAGAGCAAAAAACTCCACATAAACAGCCAACTGCTATCTTCTGGTAAATGGACAAAGGGGGCATTGTTGGGGCTGTATTTCTAGACCCAATGAAATGTTTTGATACTGTTAACCATGACTTTCTCATCACAAAACTGTCCAAACTCAACTTTTCCCCTGATGCATTGAGATAGATGAAATCAACCAAATTCAACCTAGCTAATTTCCGATTAATTTTCACTACAGAGGTAGCAAAACTGTACTTCAAATATATGATACTCCCCCACTTAACATATTGATTTACTAGTTGGGCCCAAGCTTGACGTACAACATTAAAACCCATTCAGTCTGTCTGCAAACAGGCTCTCAGTGCTTGATAGAAAGCCCAATAGCCATCATGACTGTTACATCTTCAGAAAGCATGAACTGTCATGTTTTGTCATAGATTGTCATGTCTTGTCCCTGTGCTTCCTCTTCTATTCGTTTCCCCCTGCTGGTCTTATTAGGGTTCTTTCCCTCTCTCTATCTCTCTCTCTCTCTCTCTCTCTCTCTCTCTCTCTCTCTCTCTATCGTTCCGTTCCTGCTCCCAGCTGTTCCTCATTCTCCTAACTACCTCGTTTACTCTTTCACACCTGTCCCCTATTTTGCCCTCTGATTAGAGTCCCTATTTCTCCCTCTGTTTCCGCTTCTGTCCTTGTCGGATCCTTGTTTGCTGTACTGTGTTCTTGTTCCGTCCTGTCGTGTTTTTGCCTTCATCAGATGCTGCGTGTGAGCAGGTGTCTCTGTCAGCTACGGCCTGCGCCTACCGAAGCGACCTGCAGTCTGTGGCCGCTTCTCCTGTCCTTCCCCTCTACAGACTAGAGGATTTCTGTTATGGATTCAGGATTTGTCGTTTTCTGTTTTGGACTTGAATAAACTCTGTTTCTGTTAAGTCGCTTTTGGGTCCTCACTCACCTGCATAACAGAAGGATCCGACCAAGAATGGACCCAGCGACTACGGATCCTCGCAACTCAGCCGTCGAGATCTAGGGAGCGATGCTCGGCAGACACGAGCAGGAATTGTCTGCTGCTCATCATGCCGTTGAGACCCTGGCCGCTCAGGTCTCCGATCTCTCAAGACAGTTTCACAATCTCCGTCTCGAGCCACCAGCTACTTCCGGGTCTTCTGAGTCTCCGGAACCAAGAATTAATAACCCACCGTGTTACTCTGGGCAGCCCACTGAATGCCGCTCCTTTCTCACCCAGTGTGATATTGTGTTCTCTCTCCAGCCCAAGACATACTCTAGGGATAGAGCTCGTATCGCCTACGTCAAATCTCTCCTTACTGGACGGGCTCATGAGTGGGGCACGGTTATCTGGGAGGCAAGGGCTGAGTGTACTAACGAGTATCAGAACTTTAAAGAGGAGATGATACGGGTTTTTGATCGTTCAGTTTTTGGGAAGGAGGCTTCCAGGGCCCTGGCTTCCCTATGTCAAGGTGATCGATCCATAACGGATTACTCTATAGAGTTTCGCACTCTTGCTGCCTCCAGTGATTGGAACGAGCCGGCGTTGCTCGCTCGTTTTCTGGAGGGACTCCACGCTGAGGTTAAGGATGAGATTCTCTCCCGGGAGGTTCCTTCCAGCGTGCATTCTTTGATTGAACTCGCCATCCGCATAGAACGACGGGTAGATCTTCGTCACCGAGCTCGTGTAAGAGAGCTCGCGTTAACGTTGTTTCCCCTCTCCGCATCACAACCATCTCTTCCCACTGGCTCAGGTGTTGAGCCCATGCAGCTGGGAGGTATTCGCATCTCGACTAAGGAGAGGGAACGGAGAATCACCAACCGCCTCTGTCTCTATTGCGGTTCTGCTGGACATTTTGTCTTTTCATGTCCAGTAAAAGGCCAGAGCTCATCAGTAAGCGGAGGGCTACTGGTGAGCGCTACTACTCAGGTCTCTCCATCAAGATCCTGTACTACCTTCGCGGTCCATCTACGCTGGACCGGTTCGGCAGCTTCCTGCAGTGCCTTGATAGACTCTGGGGCTGAGGGCTGTTTTATGGACGAAGCATGGGCTCGGAAACATGACATTCCTCTCAGACAGTTAGGGGAGCCCACGCCCATGTTCGCCTTGGATGGTAGTCCCCTCCCCAGTATAATATGTGAAACACTACCTTTAACCCTCACAGTATCTGGTAACCACAGTGAGACCATTTCTTTTTGATTTTTCGTTCACCTTTTACACCTGTTGTTTTGGGTCATCCCTGGCTAGTGTGTCATAATCCTTCTATTAATTGGTCTAGTAATTCTATCCTATCCTGGAACGTTTCTTGTCATGTGAAATGTTTAATGTCTGCTATCCCTCCTGTTTCTTCTGTCCCCTATTCACAGGAGGAACCTGGTGATTTGACAGGGGTGCCGGAGGAATATCATGATCTGCGCACGGTCTTCAGTCGGTCCAGAGCCACCTCCCTTCCTCCTCACCGGTCGTATGATTGTAGTATTGATCTCCTTCCGGGGACCACTCCCCCCCGGGGTAGACTATACTCTCTGTTGGCTCCCGAACGTAAGGCTCTCGAAGATTATCTGTCTGTTCCTCTCGACGCCGGTACCGTTGTGCCTTCTTCCTCTCCCGCCGGAGCGGGGGTTTTTTTTGTTAAGAAGAAGGACGGTACTCTGCGCCCCTGCGTGGATTATCGAGGGCTGAACGACATAACGGTTAAGAATCGTTATCCGCTTCCCCTTATGTCGTCAGCCTTCGAGATTCTGCAGGGAGCCAGGTTCTTTACTAAGTTGGACCTTCGTAACGCTTACCATCTCGTGCGCATCAGGGAGGGGGACGAGTGGAAAACGGCGTTTAACACTCCGTTAGGGCATTTTGAATACCGGGTTCTGCCGTTCGGTCTCGCTAATGCTCCAGCTGTCTTTCAGGCATTAGTGAATGATGTACTGAGAGACATGCTGAACATCTTTGTTTTTGTCTACCTTGACGATATCCTGATTTTTTTTCAACGTCACTCCAGATTCATGTTCAGCACGTTCGACGTGTTCTCCAGCGCCTTTTAGAGAATTGTCTTTATGTGAAGGCTGAGAAGTGCGCTTTTCATGTCTCCTCCGTCACTTTTCTCGGTTCTGTTATTTCCGCTGAAGGAATTCAGATGGATCCCGCTAAGGTCCATGCTGTCAGCGATTGGCCCGTCCCTAAGTCACGTGTCGAGTTGCAGCGTTTTCTCAGTTTCGCGAATTTCTATCGGCGTTTCATTCGTAATTTCGGTCAAGTGGCAGCTCCTCTCACAGCCCTTACTTCTGTCAAGACGTGCTTTAAGTGGTCCGGTTCCGCCCAGGGAGCTTTTGATCTCCTCAAGAAGCGTTTTACATCCGCTCCTATCCTTGTTACTCCTGACGTCACTAAACAATTCATTGTCGAGGTTGACGCGTCAGAGGTGGGCGTGGGAGCCATTCTGTCCCAGCGCTCCCATTCTGACGATAAGGTCCATCCTTGCGCGTATTTTTCTCATCGCCTGTCGCCGTCGGAACGTAACTATGATGTGGGAAACCGCGAACTGCTCGCCATCCGCTTAGCCCTAGGCGAATGGCGACAGTGGTTGGAGGGGGCGACCGTTCCTTTTGTCGTTTGGACTGACCATAAGAACCTTGAGTACATCCGTTCTGCCAAACGACTCAATGCGCGTCAGGCTCGTTGGGCGTTGTTTTTCGCTCGTTTCGAGTTCGTGATTTCTTATCGTCCGGGTACTAAGAACACCAAGCCTGATGCTTTATCCCGTCTCTTCAGTTCTTCTGTAGCCTCTACCGACCCCGAGGGGATTCTCCCTGAAGGGCGTGTTGTCGGGTTGACTGTCTGGGGAATTGAGAGACAGGTAAAGCAAGCACTCACTCACACTCCGTCACCGCGCGCTTGTCCTAGTAACCTTCTTTTCGTTCCTGTTTCTACTCGTCTGGCCGTTCTTCAGTGGGCTCACTCTGCCAAGTTAGCTGGCCACCCCGGCGTTCGGGGTACGCTTGCTTCTATTCGCCAGCGGTTTTGGTGGCCTACTCAGGAGCGTGACACGCGCCGTTTCGTGGCTGCTTGTTCGGACTGCGCGCAGACTAAGTCAGGTAACTCTCCTCCTGCCGGTCGTCTCAGACCGCTTCCCATTCCTTCTCGACCATGGTCTCACATCGCCTTAGACTTCATTACCGGTCTGCCTTCGTCAGCGGGGAAGACTGTTATTCTAACGGTTGTCGATAGGTTCTCTAAGGCGGCTCATTTTATTCCCCTCGCTAAGCTTCCTTCCGCTAAAGAGACGGCACAGATCATCATTGAGAATGTGTTCAGAATTCATGGCCTTCCGTTAGACGCCGTTTCGGACAGAGGTCCGCAATTCACGTCTCAGTTTTGGAGGGAGTTTTGTCGCTTGATTGGTGCTTCCGTCAGTCTCTCTTCCGGTTTTCATCCCCAGTCTAACGGTCAAGCAGAACGGGCCAATCAGACTATTGGTCGCATCTTACGCAGTCTTTCTTTTCGAAACCCTGCGTCTTGGGCAGAACAGCTCCCCTGGGCAGAATACGCTCACAACTCGCTTCCTTCGTCTGCTACCGGGCTATCTCCTTTTCAGAGTAGCCTTGGGTACCAGCCCCCTCTGTTCTCGTCCCAGCTCGCCGAGTCCAGCGTTCCCTCCGCTCAGGCTTTTGTCCAACGTTGTGAGCGCACCTGGAGGAGGGTCAGGTCTGCACTTTGCCGTTATAGGGCGCAGACTGTGAGAGCCGCCAATAAACGTAGGATTAAGAGTCCTAGGTATTGTCGAGGTCAGAGAGTATGGCTTTCTACTCGTAACCTTCCCCTTACGACAACTTCTCGCAAGTTGACTCCGCGGTTCATTGGTCCGTTCCGTATTTCTCAGGTCGTTAATCCTGTCGCAGTGCGACTTCTTCTTCCGCGACATCTTCGTCGCGTCCACCCAGTCTTCCATGTCTCCTGTGTCAAGCCCTTTCTTCGCGCCCCCGTTCGTCTCCCCCCCCCCGTCCTTGTCGAGGGCGCACCTATCTACAGGGTACGGAAGATCATGGACATGCGTTCTCGGGGACATGGTCACCAGTACTTAGTGGATTGGGAGGGGTACGGTCCTGAGGAGAGGAGTTGGGTTCCATCTCGAGATGTGCTGGACCGTTCGTCGAGTGCGCCAGGAGGCGCTCGGTGAGTGGGGGGGTACTGTCATGTTTTGTCATAGATTGTCATGTCTTGTCCCTGTGCTTCCTCTTCTATTCGTTTCCCCCTGCTGGTCTTATTAGGTTCTTTCCCTCTCTCTATCTCTCTCTCTCTCTCTCTCTCTCTCTATCGTTCCGTTCCTGCTCCCAGCTGTTCCTCATTCTCCTAACTACCTTGTTTACTCTTTCACACCTGTCCCCTATTTTGCCCTCTGATTAGAGTCCCTATTTCTCCCTCTGTTTCCGCTTCTGTCCTTGTCGGATCCTTGTTTGCTGTACTGTGTTCTTGTTCCGTCCTGTCGTGTCGTGTCTTTGCCTTCATCAGATGCTGCGTGTGAGCAGGTGTCTCTGTCAGCTACGGCCTGCGCCTACCCGAAGCGACCTGCAGTCTGTGGCCGCTTCTCCTGTCCTTCCCCTCTACAGACTAGAGGATTTCTGTTATGGATTCAGGATTTGTCGTTTTCTGTTTTGGACTTGAATAAACTCTGTTTCTGTTAAGTCGCTTTTGGGTCCTCACTCACCTGCATAATATGAACTCCTGAATTGGGAAAAATCTCTGCAATGTAGTCAAGATCCTAAATGGCCTGGCTCCTCCTCCACTCAGTACTTTTGTTAAACAGAAAATCCAAACCCATGGCAGCAGATACATAAGGTCTGCCATGAGAGGTGACTGTATAGTTCCCTTAAGAAAAATCACCTTTAGTCAATCTCCTTTCTCTGCCAGAGCTTCCCATGTCTGGAACACACTGCCATTAGACACACAACTGCACCACCTATCACTCCTTCACAAAAACATGAAGACATAGCTAAAGGCCAATCAGACTTGTGAAAATACTCCCTAAATGTGTATTGCTGCTTTCCATGTCTGTAGCTTGTGAGGTGTTGGAAGACTTTGTTGCTTTTATGTGTTTTGTTTTGTTGCTTGTTGTGCTATTTCTCTGTCTGCATGCTACTTGTTGCTTGTCCTATGTTGCTCTGCATGTGATCTTTGCTCATTGATTGTCAGTATTGTTATTGTCATTGTTTTTAATAACCTGCCCAGGGACTGCGGTTGAAAATTAGCCTGCTGACAAAAACTGGAACTTGCACTGAAAAGTTGATTAATGTGCACTATCCCTGTAAATATAAAAATAAACTCAAACAGTCTGACTTGGGTGGCTGGAGTCTTTGACAATTTATAGGGCCTTTCTCTGACACTGCCTGGTATAGTGGTCCTGGATGGCCGGAAGCTCGGCCCGAGTGATGTACTGGCCCGTACCCAGTAGCCTCTGTAATCGCCTATCGGTAGAATGCCAAGCAATTGCCATGGCAAGAGGTGGTGCAGGCAGTCAAGATGCTCTCAATGGTGCAGCTGTACAACTTTTTGAGGATCTGAGGGCGCGTGCCAAATATTTTCAGCCTCCTGAGAGGGAAGATGCATTGTCGTGCCCTCTTCACAACTGTGTATGTGTGTTTGGACCATGATAGAGCCTTAGTGATGTGGACACCGAGAAACTTGAAGTTCTCGACCCACTCCATTACAGTCCCAGTCGACGTGAATGGGGGTGCGCTCGGCCCTCTGTTTCCTGTAGTCCACAATCAGCTTCTTTGTCTTGCTGATGATTTTTAAAGGTTTTTTAAACTTGGCAAGTAATTTAAGATCAAATTCTTATTTACAATGATGGCCTAGGAACAGTGGGTTAACTGCCTTGTTCAGGGGCAGAAGAAAATACTTTAACATTGTCAGCTCTGGGATTCAATCTAGTAACCTTTCGGTTACTGGTCAAACACTCTAACCACTAGGCTACCTTCCACCATTGAGGGACAGGTTGTTGTATTAGCACCACACTGCCTGCCAGGTCTCTGACCTCCTCACTATAGGCCGTCTCATTGTTGTCTGTGATCAGGCCTACCACCATCGTGTCATCAGCAAACTTAATGATGGTGTTGGAGTGGTGCGCAGCCACGCAGTCGTGGGTGAACAGGGATTACAGGAGGAGACTAAGCAGACACCCCTGAGGGGCACCCGTGTTGAGGGTCAGTGTGGCAAATGTGTTGTTGCCTACCCTCACCACCTGGGGGCGTCCCGCCGGGAGGTCCAGGGTCCAGTTGTAGAGGGAGGTGTTCATTCCCAGCTTAGTGTTTGGCTTGGAGGGCACTTTGGTGTTGAATGTTGAGCTGTAGTCAATGAACAACATTCTCATGTAGGTGTTCCTTTTGTCCATTGGGAAAGGGCAGTGTGGAATGCAATAGAGATTGCATCATCTGTGGATCTGTTGGGGCGCTATGCGAATTGGAGGGGGTCCAGGGTGTCTGGGATGATGCTGTTGATGTGACACACCATGACCAGCCTTTCAAAGCATTTCATGGCTACAGATGTTAGTGCTTCTGGGCGATAGTATTTAGACAGGTTACCTTGGCATTGATATGAGAGTTTCGGTAGAGAATGTGTGATCAAGAAACCGAGTTGAACCCCATTACGATAAGCATACCTTGATATATTTAAACTATTTCCACTCTTCATCTCCCCGTTATTCATGAGCTGTCTGTGTAATCATCAACTTGATTTTGCAAAATATAGGAGCTATTCTGTCATTCGTTAAAGGAGGTTATTTAGGAAGCTTAGCAACTTTGGACTTTTCACTTTTGTTCGTTACAAAGTTTGTATGATTCGACAACGCTATACTCTGCAGAGGACGTTGTTGGCACCTTAATGGACGGGGCTCGTAATAATGGCAAGAGTGGAATAATTGGAATGAAATCAAATACATCAAACAAATGGTTTCCATGTGTTCGATTCCATTCACTCCATTCTAGCCATTATTATTATTACGTCCTCCCCCCAGCAACCTACTGTGATACTGGGGGTAGGCTACGTGTGCCCTGAACACGTTCTGTGTTGAGCTAGCCTACTGCTGAAATGCGCAGAAATAATTGAGGAACATGACAACGCTCTGAATTTCTGAACATACTTTTTTTTGCCATTCACAACAATGTCAATGGCGGTCAGAGATAGTTACTCTATTATTAAATATCAGTTTACTTTGCTCTGAAATCTTTACATAGTGGCTCAGCCAAGGTGACAAGGTAGCACAGCGCCCCTCTTATTTGGGGAGAATGCTGGCATAGTGACCATATCTTGCGCTGCCAAATAAGGTTATTTTGGCTTGTAACCATAGCGGAACCATATTTTGAAGGTTCTATAAATAACCATGCCCATAAGGAACTAAATGGAACCAGTATACACTATCAGTCAAAGGTTTTAGAACATCTCATCTTTTCTTAATTTGTTCTATTTTCTACATTGTAGAATAATAGTGAAGACATCAACAATGAAATAACACATATGGAATCATGTAGTAACCAAAAAAGTTTTGTTCCTTGAATTTTGTTCCTTTTAATGCATTTGAAGATAGCACTATTTGGTAAAAGACCAAGTCCATATTATGGCAAGAACAGCTCAAATAAGCAAAGAGAAATGACAGTCCATCATTACTTTAGGACATGAAGGTCAGTCAATATGGATCATTTCAAAAACATTGAAAGTTTCTTTAAGTGCAGTCACAAAAACCATCAAGTGACATGATGAAACTAGCTCTCATGAGGATCGCCACAGGAATGGAAGATCCAGAGTTACCTCTGCTGCAGACGATAAGTTCATTAGAGTTACCAGCCTTAGAAATTGCAGCCCAAATAAATGCATCACAGAGTTCAAGTAACAGACACATCTCAGCATCAACTGTTCAGAGGATACTGTGTGAATCAGGCCTTCATGGTTGAATTTCTGTAAAGAAACCACATCAACAAGAAGAAGAGACTTGTTTGGGCCAAGAAAAATGAGCAATGGACATTAGACCAGTGGAAATATGTCCTTTGGTCTGGAGTCCAAATTTGAGATTTTTGGTTCCAACCAATCTCCACATGTGTATTTCCCACCGTAAAAGCATGGAGGAGGAGGTGTTATGGTGTTGTGGTGCTTTGCTGATGACACTGTCTGTGATTTATGTAGAATTCAAGGCACACTTAAACAGCATGGCTAACACAGCATTCTGCAGCTATATACCATCCCGTCTGGTTTGGGCTTAATGGGACTATCATTTGTTTTTCAATGGGACAATGACCCAACACACCTCCAGGCTGTGTAGGGGCTAATTGACCAAGAAGGAGAGTGATGGAGTGCTGCATCAGATGACCTGGCCTCCACAATCATCTCAATTTGGTTGAGATTGGGGGGTTTGGGATGAGTTAGACCACAGAGTGAAGGAAAAGCAGCCGACAAGTGCTCAGCATATGTGGGAACTCCTTCAAGACTGTTGGAAAAGCATTCCAGATTAATCTGGTTGAGAGAATGCTCATCAAGGCAAAGGGTGGCTATTTGAAGAATCTCAAATATACAATTTATTTTGATTTGTTTAACCCATTTTGGATTACTACATGATTCCATATGTGTTATTTCATAGTTTTGAAAAAAAATAAAAAATAAAATAAATACCCTTCAATGAGTAGTTGTTCTAAAACTTTTGACCGGTGGTGTAGTGCTATAAAGAACCATTAAAAAAGCTTCTACAGTATATAGTGTCACGTGATGAACGACGTCCGAAGCTTCATTTCGTCGAACGACCCCCTGATTGGTTTGGTATTGGCTTCAGTGGAAGACAAAAATGCCTTGTGGCGCACATTTATATTTACATTTAAGTCATTTAGCAGACGCTCTTATCCACCTGCTCCAGAGTGTGTGTCACCTACAGTATAATGACTTGGCAGCTCTAAATTCGTTTGACCAGCAGATGACACTGGTGTACACTGCATAGATCAAAGCCTCAAGTAATTAACCTATTTTCAACACAATTGGCTGGCAAGCTTCAACGCTTCAGGAAGCTTAATTTCCCAATCACTACTGGACCAGCTGGGAGTCTCTGAGAAGAGAATTGGGAACTACAGACTTTATCAACTGTTCTCAATTGACATACATGAGTCTTTCATAAGACACCGTCACTGGTCAATCACATGTAATATAGAATAACATAAAACAATCAATTAGTTAAACAGGAATGACCCTCTCACTCATGGTTGCACAAATATTTTAGAATGAGCCGCCGCCACGACATTTTCCTAATCAGTAAAAGAAGAAAGATTACTCTCAGAATTCTGTAATACACAGAGAAAATCAGAGAAACAGCCTTGAGAAGTAGTTTCTCTTCGCAGGATATACACCATTAGACCAACTCATTAGAGCAGTCATTGCTAAATACTTTAATACTTTAACCTCTAAATAGACCGTCTTTATCCACTTATTGCTGGGAGCTGCATGAATAAGAGATGAATAGAGGTCTAATTATGGGTTTGTGAGCCTTCTAAAAGATGTCCTATATTACTAATATGATCAGGATGATATCACATACTGGCTATGCGATTCTCTGACTAACGTTGATTATTTTCAAGTAAGATCTGATCCAGCCAACCTGTTGGAGCAGAGGCAATAATACGATATGCTTCATGTAAAGTGTGTGATGTGGTCTCATGGTGTGTAGGACTGTATAGGTGTCTGCAGAGAGCTGCTATAATGCGTGTGTCTGGCTGGCTGTGTGAAGTGCCTTCAGGGTGAATCGTGTGTGTGTGTGACTTGATTTTTTAAAGTACATTCTTGAAGTGGTGACTAAAATCTAATCAAATGTTATTTGTCACATGCTTCGTAAACAAGAGGTGTAGACCAAGAGTGAAATGCTTACTTATGGGCGCTTCCCAACAACGCAGAGAGAAAAATAGTATAACATAACAAATAAATACACAATACAAACTGCCAGAGCCCTGCAAAATGACCTCCAGCAGGCCACAAATGTGCATGTGTCAAATGGTCAAATGGTCTGAAACAGACTCCATGAGGGTGGTATGAGGGCCCGACGTCCACAGGTGGGGGTTGTGCTTACAGCCCAACACCGTGCAGGACGTTTGGCATTTGCCAGAGAACAACATGTTTGGCAAATTCGCCACTGGCACCCTGTGCTCTTCACAGATGAAAGCAGGTTCACACTGAGCACGTGACAGACGTGACAGAGTCTGGAGAAGCCGTGGAGAACGTTCTGCTGCCTGCAACATCCTCCAGCATGACCGGTTTGGCGGTGGGTCAGTCATGGTGTGGGGGTGGCATTTCTTTGGGGGGCCGCACAGCCCTCCATGTGCTCGCCAGAGGTAGCCTGACTGCCATTGGGTACCGAGATGAGATCCTCAGATCCCTTGTGAGACCTTATGCTGGTGCGGTTGACCCTGGGTTCCTCCTAATGCAATACAATGCTAGACCTCATGTGGCTGGAGTGTGTCAGCAGTTCCTTCAAGAGGAAGGCATTGATGCTATGGACTGGCCCGCCCGTTCCCCAGACCTGAATCCAATTGAGCACATCTGGGACATCATGTCTCGCTCCATCCACCAACGCCACGTTGCACCACAGACTGTCTAGGAGTTGGCGGATGCTTTAGTCCAGGTCTGGGAGGAGATCCCTCAGGAGACCATCCGCCACCTCATCAAGAGCATGCCCAAGTGTTGTAGGGAGGTCATACAGGCACGTGGAGGCCACACACACTACTGAGTCTCATTTGGACTTGTTTTAAGGACATTACATCAAAGTTGGATCAGTCTGTAGTGTGGTTTTCCACTTTAATTTTGAGTGTGTCTCCAAATCCAGACCTCCATGGGTTGATAAATTTGATTTCCATTGATAATTTTTGTGTGATTTTGTTGTCAGCACATTCAACTATGTAAAGAAAAAAGTATTTAATTTTTTTTTTTTAAATTGAGAAGTGTATATAGGTTACCAGTACCGAGTTGATATGCAGGGGTACAAGGTAATTTAGGTAGATAATTTGTGTATATATATATACGTAGGTGGTAAAGCGACTAGGCAACAGGATAGATAATAAACAGTAGCAGCGTATATGATGAGTCAAAAGAGTTATTGGAAAAGGGGGTCAGTGCAGATTGTCAGAGTAACTATACTTTGAACAAAAATATAAATGCAACTTTGACAATTTCAACGATTTTATTGAGTTACAGTTCATAAAATGAAATCAGTCAATTGAAATAGATTTCACATGACCGGGGAGGGGCGCAGCCATGGGTGGGCCTGGGAGGGCATAGGCCCACCTATTTGCGAGCCAGGCCCACTCACTGGGGTGCCAGGCTCAGCCAATCAGAATGGGTTTTTCCCCACAAAGGGGCTTTATTACAGACAGAAATACTCCTCAGTTTCATCAGCTGTCTGGGTGGCTGGTCTCAGACGATCCTGCAGGTGAAGAAGCCAGATGTGGAGGTCCAGTGCTGGTGTGGTTACAAGTGGTCTGCGGTTGTGAGGCCGGTTGGACGTACTGCCAAATTCTCTATTGTCTTAAAAAATTAGAAATGCTCACTAACAGGGATGCAAACAAATATATGCACACAATTTGAGAGAAATAAGCTTATTATTATTGCTAAAGTTACTGCATAGGTGTAAACAATTTTTATAAGATAGCACTGCTATAGCCTAAGAAAGTAGCAGAAATGTGTAGAAAGAAGTTTTGAATGCATTTTATTGAAGGAAAACAATAACAATCTTGAATTTTTTGGCAGTATACATATACTGTACTATTAGTAAACAATGCTTTCAATAAATGTTTATTTTGTCTGAAATTGTGTTTATTTTGTCTGATCTTGAGTCACCTGTCTGGGGTCATGGAGGGAAGATGCTGCACATGCACAAGAAAGTTGTAGTTTTGTCTGAGTTCAATCAGTAGCACACATCTTCATTTCTCATTGTTATGTGTGTGTGTCTTTGTGGTTTTTGTGGTGTTTCATGATTTCAATACAGGGTGGGACAAAAATGACCCTAAGACAATCTGTGTACTCTGGTGGTATACAGCTTTCATGGAAATATGATCAAAGGCGATGTCTCACTTTTTCTAATGTTGGGGTCACTCTAGGAAAACTCATCAAATTTCAAGTTGAAAAAATAACATTTAAGGGGTTTTCTTTGCCACAAAAAAAAAAGAAATAAAAGTAAAAAAGAGCAGCAGTAAAATAGCAATAGCGAGGATATATACAGGGGGTACCGGTACAGAGTCAATGTGCGGGGGCACCGGTTAGTGGCGTAAAAGAGGGGAGGGGGGAGGAATGCAAGTAGTCTAGGTTGTCACGCCTTGATCTGTTTCACCAGTCCTTGTGCTTGTCTCCACCCCCTCCAGATGTCGCCCATTTTCCCCATTTATCTCCTGGGTAGTTATACATGTGTTCTCTGTTTGTCTGTTGCAAGTTTGTCTTGTTTGTCAAGTCAGTGTCTCAGCTTTTTCCAGTCTCTCTTTTTTTTGCCCTCCTGGTTTTGACCCTTGCCTGTCCTGACTCTGAGCCAGCATGTCTGACCACTCTGCCTGCCCCTGAGCATGCCTGCCGACCTGTACCTTTTCCCCACCTCTGGATTGTTTGCCTTTTGCCTACCCTGACCATGAGCCTGCCTGCCGTTCGGGACCGTTACCCCACCTCTGGTTTTCTGACCCCTGCCTGCCTTGACCTGTCGTTTGCCTGCCCCTGTTGCTGTAATAAGCATTGTTACTTCAACACAGTCTGCATTTGGGTCTTACATGAAATGTGATATTGGTAGTCATTTGATTAGATGGGGGTAGAAGCTGTTTAGAAGCCTCTTGAACCTAGACTTGACGCTCCATTACCACTTGCCGTGCAATAGCAGAGAGAACAGACTATGACTAGGGTGGCTGACAATTTTTAGGGCCTTCCTCTGACACCGCCAGGTATAGAGGTCCTGGATGGCTGGAAGCTTGGCCCCAGTGATATACTGGGCCGTACACACTATCCTCTGTAAGTGCCTTGCAACCAGTCAGGATGCTCTCGATGGTGCAGCTGTTGAACCTTTTGAGGATCTGAGGACCGATTCCAAATCTTTTCAGTCTCCTGAGGGGGAATACGTTTTGGTGTGCCCTCTTCACGACTGTCTTGGGGTGTGTGGACCATGTTAGTTTGTTCGTGATGTGGACCAAGGAACTTGAAGCTCTCAACCTGCTCCACTACTGCCCCGTCGATGAGAGTGCCCGGTAGTCCTTTTCCTGTAGTCCACAATCATCTCCTTTTTCTTGATCACGTTGAGAGAGATTGTTGTCCTGACACCACACGGCCAGGTCTCTGACCTCGTCCCTATAGCCTGTCTCATCGTTGAGGGAGAGGCTGTTGTCCTGGCACCACACGGCCAGGTCTCTGACCTCGTCCCTATAGCCTGTCTCATCGTTGAGAGAGAGGCTGTTGTCCTGGCACCACACGGCCAGGTCTCTGACCTCGTCCCTATAGCCTGTCTCATCGTTGAGGGAGAGGCTGTTATCCTGGCACCACACGGCCAGGTCTCTGACCTCGTCCCTATAGCCTGTCTCATCGTTGACGGAGAGGTTGTTGTCCTGGCACCACACGGCCAGGTCTCTGACCTCGTCCCTATAGCCTGTCTCATCGTTGTCGGTGATCAGGCACTGTTGTGTCATCTCCAAACTTAATGATTGTGTTGGAGTCATGCCTGGCCTTGCAGTCATGAGTGAACAGGAGTACAGGAGGGGACTGAGCCTGCAACCCTGTTGAGGATCAGCATGGCGGATGTGTTGTTACCTACTTTTACCACCTGGGGGGACCCCGTCATAAAGTCCAGGATCCAGTTGCAGAGGGGGTTATTGTTTAGTCCCAGGGTCCTTAGTTTAGTGATGAGCTTTGATGGCACTATGGTGTTGGTGGTGATCCTCTGTAGCTCAGTTGGTAGAGCATGGCAATTGCAACTAATGGAGATGCCATAATGGCACAGATACAAAAGATGAGACTTCCTTCTATTTATATGGTGTCAATTGTTTCAGTTGTGACCGTTTCGGTTTAAACAATTGACTTATAGACTTACTTGAATGAATCCATATAGCTGGCAAGCTTTCATTCGGCAATGTACATCCTAGCAAACATATATTTGAATTAAAAAACTATACTTTACGTATTTCTTGAAATATTAGATGTTCGGTAGTGACACTTCTTAAAAATACATGAAGATTTACCAACAAACACACAAATGTTCTCCAAAATGCTTTATTTTCAAACATGAAGTTTAGGAGTCAGGTAATGGGACAGCCACCTCCTCATTGGGGTTAGGGTTAGAGGGTTAGGGTTAGGTTTTGAATATAATTGTGTTTCGTTTCGACTAGTTAGTTTTACGGTGCACAGGCCTATCTCCTGTTTATCCCTCCCATTTCTGATGATCTAGTATAATAGGTATAGTACTTAAAAAGGCACGTAGATGTCCTCCTAGGATCATAAATTAAACTGAGGTAAGCTCCAAGTTGCCTCTTTTTCTGGGTGGCAGTGCAGAAGTCGATGTGGTGAGAGATTCATTCAACCATAGTGTTGTTAAATATGAACATAAACACCATATTGTGCATTTAAATGGTTTTATTGTTTTGTTATTAATCAGACTCACTTTGACTTTATATAGTGCACCAAGAGAGTTTCTCGCTTACGACCACACCGGCCTGATTGAGCAATTCCTGATTGGATAGTTTGACAGGTGTTGGTAATTAAGTCGTGAGTGTTTGTTTGCTTGGGAGTGTTTGCTTGAGAGCTTTTTTGTTTTTTTTTCATCGTTTTTTGAAGTATAATTTTGATTTTTGCATTTGAACAATTTAAGTTTGGTTCGTTTTTTTCCCCCTTTGCAGTTTTGCTGCTTGGGGAGAGCTTTTTGGGTTTAATTTTCTTTACTATGACGGACAACATGGCAATGGCTAATGGAATGGACAATGACAAAGAAAATGCTCAGCGGAAGAAAAATGGAGATGAAGGAGAGATGGTAAAGATTTTACGGTGGCAGTGGAGTTGATAGGAGAAGATAGGGTCACGATGATGGAATTACTACGTGCGATTAAAGAGGTGCGTGGAGAGGTGGTGGGATGTAGAGTAAAAGGAGAAAGAAAGTACGAGGTCATGATGAGAAATGGAAAAGGAAAAGAGCGCTTAATGGATGGCTTTATGATTAAAGAAACAGGAGTAATGGCAAGAGACATGGTTTCCAATGAACTTATAGTCTCTTTCATGAATTTGCCTGTGTATATGGAAGACAACGCTATATTGGCCAAGCTACGTAGCTGGGGTGTATCAGCAGTCTCTGAAATCAGGAGGAGAGTTTGGCCAGGGACGGAGATAGCAGATGGCACGAACACTGTGAAATCATTGCCGTACTCTACAAAGTTTGACACACTTGAAGGAGGAGAATACTTTAGAGTTATTCATGATAAGCAGGTCAGAGTTTGTAGGCTTTGTATTCAGCCTGGTCATATTTTGAAGGACTGCCCTGAATTCAAATGTTATAAGTGTGGGAAGCAAGGGCATTATGCAAGAGAATGTTTAGGTGGAAAGGAAAGGGCATTTTGCGAAGGATGTCGCATGAGAACCGACGAGTGCAACTGTGGAGAGTATGAATGAGGAGAGGAGCCAGGATCTTTTTGTGGAGACTGATGTATCACCGAGACCAGAAGAAGATGATGGAGGAGAGGACGTGGTGGAGGGTGGAGAGACAGAGAACGCAAGAAGGGAGAAGAGCGAACAGAAGACGAATGAAATAGGGAGCAGTATGGACTCAGAAATAAGAAGAGGGAGTTTTCAGGAGGAGGGGGGGAGTGGGCTGGGTGGAGGAACTGGGGACTCACAGATTTTGGGGGGGACCTCGGGCTATGTGGGTGCCTCGGAAGAAGGTGAAGTGGATGGGAGTGGGATGCTGACAATAATAAAGGAGACACAAATGGATTCAGGAAGCACAACAGGCACTGGAAAGAAGAGTTTAAGTTATTTGGAAGAGATGGATTTAGAATCCATTTCAGATTCCGATGACATGGAACAGATTGACAGAAAATGGGGAGGCCACAGGAAGAGGAAAGCGGCGGCGGAGGTGAAAAAGGACAGAAAAGGAAGAAAACATGACAACAGATAGAGGTAAATGAGAAAATATTTATTATTTTTACTATTTATTGGAATGGTTAATTTTATGTCAATAAATGCGAATGGTTTAAGAACAATGGAAAAATTTCAAAGAATAGTCAAAATGAAGAATTCTGATATTTTATGCCTTCAAGAAACACATTGGGACAATGTATGTATTTTAGAAGTTAAAAAAATATGGAGAGATTTTATTTTTGTTAACAATGGCAGGGGGAATTCATGTGGTGTTGCTATTTTATTGAAGAAGGATGTGGTAGAGAATGTGAAACATATATATATAAAGTGATAATAATGGGAGGATTTTAATTTTGGATTTTGAATATATGAGTATGGTTTTTAGAATTATAAATATTTACGCGCCTAATAATGAAATAGAGCGCAAAGATTTATTTTTAGAATTAGGGAAATGGTGTGAGGGGAATTGTATTGTAGTTGGGGATTTTAATGTTAAAATGGATAGACTGGATATGACAAGAGGAGCTACTTTTAGAAGTGATGTATCTAGGGGGGTTTTAAAGAAGATGATGTTAGAAAAAGGAATAATTGATATGTGGAGAGAAGAAAATCCAGACAAAAGATAATTTTCTAGAAGGCAGGTGGTTTTAGGGGATTTGAAACAAACAAGGATAGATCTGGTTTTAGTAAAAGAAAGAAGGTTTAAGGAATATTATGAAAGATATTAAGTATGTTTTTACAACTTTTAGTGATCATGCAGGTTTAACATTTTCAGTGGGCTTAGATAAGGAAAGAACAGGGGGTGGAATATGGTGTATGAATGCAGGGTATTTAGAAGATGAGGAATATGGGAAACAAATGAAATCTTTGATAGCATGTGAAATGGAGGATAAGCGGAAAGAGAATGATAAGTGTTTATGGTGGGACAAGGTTAAGGAGAAAATAAAAGTGTTTAGTATAAGATATGCAAGGAAAAAGAGAGGAAAGATGAAAATGAGTTGAGGGCTAGATTGGATGAAGAAATGGGGAAGTGTGACAGTGAACTTAATCATAATATAGAAACATTTTTAGATTTAAAAGCAAAACTGAGTAAATATGAAATAGATAAGTGTAAGGGTGCAATTATAAGAAGTAAGGCAAAGTATGTTTTGGAGGGGGAGAAATGTACTTCATTTTTTCTTGGTTTAGACAAGAATAAACAGAGGAGAACATATATTAGAGAGATTCAAAATGTAAAGGGTGAAGTTGTCAATGATTATGTAGAGATATTAGAAACAGTGCAGAATTATAAGGATTTATTTAAGAAAGGGGAGGTGGATGAGGGGTGTGTAAAGGAGATATTGGATAGTGTGGATGTGCAAATTGATGTTGAGGATAAACAAATGTGTGATGGGAAGGTAACAGTGAATGAAGTTAAAGATGTGATAAAGGGGTTACAAGTAAATAAGAGTCCTGGAGTGGATGGAATAATTGCAGAATTTTATAAAATATATGAACGTTTTTTAGCACCTATTTTATTGGAAGTTTATCAATATATGGAGGATAATAATAGTGTTTCAGAATCTATGGTAACAGAGCTGATAACGATTTTATATAAAAATAAGGGGAGCAAATTGAAACTGGAGAATTATAGGCCAATTAGTTTATTAAATTTGGATTATAAGATTTTAGCTAAGATACTAGCAAATAGAATGAAGCAAGTTTTAAATTATATTATAGCACCTACACAGAATTATAGTGTGCCTGGTAGAGATATTGCTGATACAATTAATACGATTAGAGATGTGATAAATAAAATGAATCATGATAAGAGAGGGGGAATAGTGTTAAGCATAGATTTAAATAAAGCCTTTGATAGGGTAGAACATGATTTTATGTTTAGGGTAATGGATAAATATGGTTTTGGTAATAGAATAATAGGATGGATAAAATTATTATATAAGAAGGCAAAAAGTAGGGTGAAGTGTAATGGAGTTTTAACTGATTCTTTTATTCTTGAGAGATCTGTGAGACAGGGGTGCCCTTTATCAGCTTTATTATTTGTTTTATCGGTAGAACCTTTAGCAGCATTTCTTTAAAAAGATCATCTTATAAATTGTGTACAGACTCCACAAGGTTTTAGTTTGATTCGTCAATACGCAGATGATACCACTATAATAGTTAGAGATGAGGGAAGTGTTAAAAGGGTGATGGAGTGTTTTAAAGTATATGGACAAGCATCAGGGGCAAAGGTTAACATGGAGAAGTCAGTTGTAATGTATATTGGGAAGATTAATGAGGGAAATTTTACCTTTAAGGTGGTAAACGATTATTTTAAGGTGTTAGGAGTTTTTTTAGGGGTGAAGGAAATGGAAGCTAGGGATTTGACATGAGTGGTGTAATAAATAAAGTTAGAAAGGTGGTAAATAATGGAGGGGGAGGTTGTGCTGCCATCCTGTTAGAAGATAACAGATTATTTTATTACAATGGGTAAATTGGATTTTCATTGTGTTCAATGGTGTTATTTGCCCCCTAGTGGCGCTTTCTGGTACTTAGAGAGACGATGCAAACAGGAAGTTCAGAATTTGTTTTGCAGGCATAGAGCAGCTACAAACAACGCTACGTTGCAGGTCTTTCAATGTAGTTATTTCTTGTCACGCTTCAGCCTTGGAAAAATATTTGTTTGTAAGTTCGATTCAAGCATTTAGCTAATGATGATAATCTTGTTATTGATAGAGTTTCTTACATAGCAATGTTGGTTGCATTTACTCACAAATTGCAATGCCTTTTGTGTATGTCGTTAGCTGTATTACTTTGCTCATGCGTCATGCAAACGAATTGTAAAATATACAATACTGTAGTTTTGTTACTGTTTCTAGTGTAATATGCTTTGTTATTCTACATAGATGGTTATACAATATTAGAGTAATGAAAGGAGCAATTACCATATGGTTAACAATTAGCTATATGGTTTGGCATCATGCCAGATGCATGGTACCTTAGCACGTGCTTTGTATTTATGCAACTTCAAATGTTTAATGTACAGCTACAGTATGTCGGTGTGAATTGAACACTAAAGTATATTCTTTTCTGTATTTTGCAGTTTCACAACATAAACGTTTTCAATATATTCATTCAAGAAAAGTCACGCCTTGGGAGTTTTATTGAAGACTTAGTTGTTAGCTATCTGTCTAGTTTTGCATGGGAACGCAACTCAAGGGCAGAATAGAGGTCTTTGAAGTTAAAAGGGAAAGTCATTGTGATAAATTCCTTGATGTCAATTTTTATTTATGTAACGAATGTTTTGGATATGCCCAGAATGGGTTTTATCTGAAATGAATAAGATTGTAGTTAATTTTTTATGGGATGGGAAGGGGTGAATATAGCTTTTAAAACTTTGATTGCAGGTTATGAGGAGGGGGGTTTGAAGTTGGTAGATTTAAGTGTAAGGAAAACAGCAATTAGAGTAAAAATGGTACGGAAATATTTATTTGGTGAATTGGATTATGGGTGGAAAAGATTTTTTAAAGATTATTTGCAAGAGGTAGGGAGGGTGGGGGACAATGGTTTATTGATGAGTATGAAGAAGGAAATGTTAGGTAATATACCGTTGTTTTATAGAGAAGTGTTTGAGGCTTGGGGGCAATTTTTACCAAATATTTATTATGAATGTACCATTTTAGAAAATATTTTAAATCAACCAATATTTTTAAATCCAAAGATAAAGTGTAATAATATGACGTTGTTTTGTAAATATTTTATGAGGGCTGGGATGAGGCAGATAGGTGACATAGCATATGAGGTCATTCCTGGGTTCCTTCCGTTTCAGGCAATATATGATAATGTGGTTGAAATAGATGAAGAGATGAGTAAAACTACTGTGGAGAATATGTATAAGAATATATTAGGATGTATTCCTGGGGAGTGGGTGATTTTAATAAATAAAGAGGTGGCTAAAAGAGCGAGGGGTTTACCGGTTTTATATTATGAAAGTAATGGGGAGAAACCTGATTTATCAGGTTTAAAAGTTAAAATGGTTTATAGTAAATGTATTTTAAAAGAGATAAAAGTTCCTGCTTCGGAAAAAGTGTGGTCTAGGGTGTTTGCAAATATGGATGTGAAATCAATATGGAAGAATGTAAATGTAAAATATAATTCTATAGAGTGTGAAGATAATGATTTTAAAATGAAACATAATAGGATTTTTACAAATGTGGTTTTGCATCAAATAAATAGGGATATCAAAAGAGAATGTGATTTTTGTGGTATTGAGGTGGAACATTTTATGCACTTTTTTGTTGAATGTAGCAGGTTAAAAGATTTTCATGAGTTTTTAAAAGGGCTTTTAGTAAAACATTGGGGGGAGGAGGAGATTTTGAATGAGGTGGAATGGAGAAGATTCTTTCTTTTTGGGATTAATGGGAAAAGTAAAGTTCTGAATTTTAATTTGGTTAATTATGTTTTAAGTCATGCTAGATACGCTGTAAGATTAAGAAGGAACATGGGTCATTATGAAGGGAAATGTGTGAGTGTGGAAGGTCTTTTTAGAAGGATTTTAGAAAAGGATACAGAGATAATATATAAATACAGTGGAGGAAATTTTGAAAAACTGTTTGTGTGGGGGAGTACTTTTATTGAAATTCTGTCAAATGGGAAACTTGTATTTAATTACTAATTGGTATTAGTGAATGATTGTGTTTTAAATTGTTTTTTTTCTATTATTTTTCTGATTTTGTAAAAGGGTGAATTGTTCATCCTTAATTATTATTGGCTGAATGTTGTAAATATTATGGTTTTTTCATAATAAAAGATAAAATTAAAAAAATCAATAAAAAAAATACGCCTGATCTCGTCTGATCTCGGAAGCTAAGCAGGATCGGGCCTGGTTAGTACTTGGATGGGAGACCACCTGGGAATACTTTTTGGGCAGGCTGTGGTTACTGCCCAAAAAGCTTCGCAACGGTTATGGGACTGACCCAACACAAGAGACACCAACACATCGAAGTCTACTGTCGCGAGAAGGAGGGGAAAGTGCCAGCCAGAAAAAAAGGGAAAAGTGGGAAAACAGACCTCGAGAGGAAGGATGAAGAGAGAGAGGTGAAGAGGCTGTTTGAAAAGCAGGCCGGGGAACAAAAAGTTAACAGGCTAATAGCTGAGAGCCTGGGAACCGGAAGAACTGCTGAACAGGTGAGGCATATAAGACGTACAATGAGACGAAAAGAGGCGCGTAAAGACAAAACCAAGGAAGCATGCGACGGAAGAGATCTAGTCGATATGTTGTCCAAACCGGTGAGACCATTAACACCCCAAAATGCTGTCCGGAGAATCCTCCGCGACAAGCTAATTGGGGATGCTACCAATGATGGTGTCTTGATTGGTGATGTCAGATTGTCCCTAAGGGGGGGTGGAGCAAAGCCCAGCTTTGCTCAATACGACCGCTCTGGAGCTACAGCGGTTGTTGGGTGAGGGACGGGGTACCCGAAATCCGACAAACCCACCGGGCGGGCACAGGACCGCATTACCAAATGAAAGGAAAACGATTGAGAAACAGATGTACGGAGTAGTGCAAAACCTGTTTCAAAAATCTCAAAAACGGTTGAGCAAAATTATCCTGGATGGTAGTGCGAGTGGGGTGAAAGTTGCCCCGTCACTCGAGATTGCTTTGGCTTTCAAGAGGCGATGGGAGGTGACTGAGAACTACTATGGTCTTGGGCAGTTTAGCTCGGTGGGAAAGGCGGTGAACGGTGAATTTGAGTCCCTCATCTCGGCGGCCGAGGTATGTGAAAACCTAGGGGCAATCAGGAACGGTACAGCAGCTGGGCCAGATGGGGTAACCAAAACGGCATTACTTAAGTGGGACCCCACTGGTGCGAAAATGGCCGCAACCTTCTCCATATGGATGACTACCGGCACCCTGCCGGGGGCCCTTCAAGAAGTGCAGAACTACCCTCATACCCAAGTCCAGTGACCCGGTGGTGCTCACCCAGGTGGCTGGGTGGAGACCGCTTACTATCGGGTTGGTGGTCCTGAGGCTATACTCTCGTATCCTGACACACAGGCTGACGCGGGCGTGCCCCATTAGCCCGCGACAGAGAGGATTTATATCCTCACCTGGGTGTTCGGAAAACCTGATAATCTTGGACGGATTAATCAGGCAGAGTTGGGCGAGAGGCGAGAGGCTAGCCGTGGTGTTAGTGGACTTTGCGCGTGCATTTGACTCAGTGAGTCATGTGCATATCTTGGATGTGCTCAGACAGAGAGGGCTGGATGAACATATCATTGGAGTCGTAGGTAACTCATACACCGATGTTGCGACCACAATATCAGTCAGTGGAGAGTTGTCTCCTCCCATTGACGTGAGGGTCGGTGTCAAACAGGGGGACCCGATGTCCCCACTGCTCTTCAACCTGGCGCTAGATCCAATGATTGAAACGCTTGAACGATGCGGCCGGGGGTACCGACTGGGTGATCAACAGATCACGACCCTGGTCTTTGCTGATGATTTGGTTATGGTGAGCGGCTCTTGGGATGGTATGGCACACAATATTCTGATTCTGGAAGAATTTTGTCGACTGACGGGGCTGAGGATTCAGCCCAAGAAGTGCCACGGTTTTCTCATTCAGAAGACCCAAAGGGCGCAATCGGTGAACCTCTGTGAGCCCTGGATAATGTGTGGAGAAAAACTACACATGGTCGGGCCGGAGTAGTCGGTGGCGTACCTGGGCATGATGGTGAGTCCGTGGCATGGCATTATGGAACCAGAACCTGTCGAACGACTCCGTAACTGGATAAGCTCGATTGGGCGGTCACCGCTGAAGCCTTCACAGAAGGTGAGAATGTTGGTGGTCTATGCGGTGCCGAGGATGGTTTATCGGGCCGATCACGGCGGGCTGGGGCCAGGAGTCCTGTTGGTACTGGACGGTATGATCAGGAAAGCAGTGAAGGAGTGGCTCCACCTTCCAATGTGTACCTGTAACGGGCTGCTTTATTCAAGGAACCAAGACGGTGGGCTTGGTGTGATGAAGCTAGCGCGGGTAATCCCGTCCATCCAGGTCAGAAGGGTCTACCGCCTATGGCATTCAGAAGATGTCATTACGCGGCTAGTCACCCGCAGGACAGTTGAAGCGAAAGAGTATCTCGGAATGTGGTTGAGAGCCGGTGGAAAGGAGGCAAGTCTGCCACCCCTTGAAGCGGTAATAGGAGGGGCTGTACAGAACCCACCGGCTCTGTGAAATCAAAAAGCCCAGCCCCGCCCAACTGGAGGCAGGAGGAATTCCTGAGATGGCAGAACCTAGCATCGCAAGGAGTGGGGGTGCAAGCCTTTGGCAGGGACAGAAACAGCAATCACTGGTTGGCAAAGCCGGGAACGTGGGGATTTAGACAGCGCCACTATATTGCAGGTCTCCAGCTAAGGGCAAATGTATACCCGACTCGCGAGGCGTTGGTTAGGGTTTTTAGGGTTAGGGTTAGGTTTTGAATATAAATGTGTTTCGTTTCAACTAGTTCGTTTTACGGTGCACTGGCCTATCTCCTGTTTATCCCTCCCATTTGTGATGATCTAATGTAATGGGTGTAGTACTTAAAAAGGCCCGTAGATGTCCTCCTAAGACCATAAATAAAACTGAGGTAAGCTCCAAGTGCCTCTATTTCTGGGTGGCAGTACAGAAGTCAATGTGGTGAGATCCATTCAACCCTAGTGTTGTTAAATGTGAACATAAACGCCATGTTGTGCATTTAAATGGTTTTATTGTTTTGTTAAAGGACAGAAAAACCTAAAAGAGGCAGTGCCAAACTAAAACCAAGCAAACCATAAATCTATAGAGAATAAAAATAAATTATGAATAAAACCATGTTCTTCTCCATCCATTTTCCTGTCTGTTAAAACCCATTTTCTAAAATCTCTCGTTCAGGCCATTTGGCGTTATTGTCTGTAGGTGCTGGATCCACTCTCGTTCTACCCTCTTTCGCTGCCCACAGGTCCAGCCTATATGTGCCTGTAACCCTGATATGGTAAGGTGAGTGATGGGATGCTCCTGGAAATGGGTTATGAGTTCCGTTTGTAGGTGTGCCCTTTTAATGTTATACAGGTGTTTGAGTCTTGTTTCTATGGTGTGTTTGGTTTCTCCAATGTATTGTTTATTGCAAAGTGTACATGTAATGATATAAATGGTGTTATGTGTGTTCAATGAATAGGATTCCTGTACTGGTGCTGATGTGTGGCTATGTGTATTTGTAATGAACTTTATCTGTCGAAAATGGACGTTATGAGGTTTGTGGTCTTGTGATGGCTTGCTACTGAATCTTGCTTTGGTGAGCATGTCCTTTAAGTTTTTGTTCTTTCTAAATGCTGAGATAATTCTGTATGGTTTGAGTGGTATGTAAGTGTGCTGAACTGTAGAGAAGTTCTGTTTGAATGATTGATGTAGGGGTCTAATTCTATGTGAAAATGTGGTTACTAGGGGGATGATAGTTGTCTGTTGATTGAGTATTGATGACAAAGGAGGGGAGACAGAGGAAGTGTTCCGGTTTAGTGGTTGGTGCAGATCACTTTCCATAGGGGAGTCAGGGTTAGGGTGAGGGAGGGAGATAGGATGAGAACCCTGGTTAGGGTAATGGTACACATTAGGGTTGGGCGTGGGGTTAAGGGGAAGGTTAAGGTTACACTTGGGGTTGGGGGAAAGGTTAAGGTTAGGCGTGAGGTTTGGGGAGAGGTTAGGGTTAGGCGTGGGGTTTGGGGAGAGGTTAAGGTTAGGAGTGGGGTTACGGGAAGGATTAAGGTTAGGCGTGGGGTTAAGGGGAAGGTTAAGGTTAGGCGTGAGGTTGGGGTTAGGGTTAGGGTTAGGTGTGAGGTTTGGGAAGAGGTTAAGATTAGACGTGGGGTTGGGGGAAAGGTTAAGGTTAGGCGTGGGGTTAAGGGGAGGGTTAAGGTTAGGCGTGAGGTTAAGGTTAGGAGTAAGATTGAGGTTAGGGTTAAGAGAGGTGGATGATTTGCTGTGGTCTGTGAGTGTTGGATGAATGGGAGGGAGGGCGGCCAATGTGTTATTTTTAATGGTTCTTAAGAATCGTTTTGAATATCCTCTTCTTCTAAGTGCCTTGAATAGTATATTTATTGCATAGTCCAGGTCTTGCTTGCAAGATGATATCCTGTAGAACCGTATCATTTGTGATTTTACTATTCCCTTAAATGTATGTTTAGGATGGTAACTGTATTTATGAAGTAAAGCATGTGTGTCTGTTGGTTTGAAGTAAACTCTAGTGTGTAGTGTTTTCTGTGATTGATTGTTGTTACTGAAAAAAACTGTTGTGTCTAAGAAGTTGACTTCCTGCGGATGAATTGTGTATTTAACCTTGATGGATGGATGATGACCGTTGAGAATGTTTATAAAATTTGTGAATAACTGGATGTCGTGGGGCCAGGCTCCTATTATGTCATCTAAAAAGCGGTAATAGAAAGTGGGTTGATATGGACACTTGGCCAGTGCCTCTCTCTCCCATTCAGCCATGTATATGTTGGCGTAAGCAGGTGCAAATTTCTTGCCCATAGCTGTTCCCTCCACCTGCAGGTAATATTGGTCATTGAATAAGAAGTCATTACTAGTCAGGCTGATTTCTAATAGTTGTAATATTTCTTTGTCTTGTCTAGTGTTGTCTGGGTATCTCTTAAATATGTTTCTAATTGCTTGTATTCCTGTTGCTGTATTTATGTTGGTATATAGGCTATCAATATCTATCGTGAATATGTGTGTATGGGAGGGAACAACTATGGGTCCAATCCTCTCCATGAAGTGGTAGGTGTCCCTGAGGAAGCTGGGGTGCCTAGTGGAGAGAGGGTTGATGTGATGATCTATATATTGTGAAATGTTGTAAGATTCATTATTGCAGTCTGAGACAATCGGTCTGCCAGGAGGAACTTCAAAGGGAATTGTCCATGTCTCCGGTTCCTTGTGTACTTTTAACAGTAAATAGAATAGTCTAGGTCGTGGGGTGTCTGTACCGTAGAGAAAGTCCCGTTGTTTTGCTGTGATGTAGTGTTGGTCGTAGAGTCTTTTTATTATTGTCCTTAGCTGTGTCTGTGTCTGTGGTTGTATACTGTTTTCTATTTGTTTATAATGTTTGGTGTTTGATAACTGTCTGTTGGCTTCATACATGTATTGATGTTTATCCAGTATTACTATTTTTTAACCTTTGTCTGCTGGTTTAAAAATGATGTGTGGGTTGTTTTTAAGTTGTTGTATTGCCTGTCTTTCTACGTGTGTGAGGTTATCCTCCCTATCTGTGTGAGTCTGATGATTGTGAAGTGTGTTTTTGTCCATTCTAATTAGTCTCCTGATTCTGCCATCTATCTGGGAGGTTTTAGGTTCCCAGGTAGATGGTAAAGTAAATGGTAGGTGATTGTCCTCTGTGTTGTAGTCAAAATAGTCCAACAGTTTAAGTTTTCTATGGTATTTGTGGGTGTCCCTTTGAAGTTCCTCCCAATCAAATTTGTTTGGGCGAGGGATGAATGTCAACCCTCTCTCCAGGAGCTTTACCTGTGCAGCTGTGGGTATGAAAGATTTGGAAAGATTCATGATATTAGTTGTTGACCGGTCCGCTGCTCCCCTTGGTGGGGGATCTGCACTGGTTATTGGGGAAAGAGAGAGATTGTAAGAAAAGTTATTTCTATTCAGACTGTGGCTTGTGGTTAATGTAAATTTAACTGTCTACACCAGTTTTGAAAGATGAGGTCTGCTGTGGTGGATGTCCAGTGTATGAGATCTGTTGTTGTGTGAAATGTGTCTTGTGGGATCTCTAATAGGGTTGGGAAGTTAGTGGTGATGTAAGCGTTGATGAGCTTAAGGTTTCTCTTCTGCTGTGGGGTAAGAAGAGGTGAATGGCTGATGACAGGAATGTATATTGTTGCGTTTGGAAATGTTTTCTTTGCCTCCTTGTGCATACCTGACAACTGTTTTAGTGATGTTTGGAATGGGTCATGGTCTTTATTGTTCAAGACCACCGAGATAACAACCGTCGCCGTGTCTGTGTGTATGGGGGTTTTCTCCAGTACTTTTATGAAGTGGTAGAATGTTGCCCCTGGGTAACTGTCTACCTGGATGTTGGGGTTATTGTATGGTGGGACCCGGTTGAGGTTTGAGTCTTCTATGATGAGTGTTGGTGTATGTCCCTCAATGTTCCAATCTGCTACCTTGTAGTTCCGGCTAGCCTTGTGATAGAAGGGTTTTTGGGAAGGGTGTGTGGGTTTAGGCTGTGGTTGGGGTTGAAGATGGGGCTGTGGTGGGGGTGATGGTGGGTATTTTGAGGCACCAGTTGTACAGGGACCCTGGACAGGCAGAGGCACAGCTATATTAGTTTTTTTTGTGGGGGTTTGGATTTGGGAGCTTTGGGGTGTTGCCCATTGTCTTGCCATTTCATCATCGTCATATGCCCCTTGAGTTGCCCTGTCCTTGTCTGTACCCCTTGCCTGGCGCCTCCTGTGGGTGAAAGAGGAGCAGATGTAATTATGTCCCTTAGTAATATTGATTGATTTTGACATTACTCTGTGCTCCTTTGCAGTTAGTGTTTTGTTAGGGTTAGGTTCAATAAGTGACAGACAAATCTGATGTGCACTGGCACAGTCAACCCCTTTAGGATAAATGGTAAGACTTATGTATAATATACTTTAAATGACTAAAAAAAGGCTATAAAAGCAAGACCAGAATCAGACATTAAAATAGGGTTTAGGTTAAGAACCAGATATTCTAAACTAAGAATAGAGGCCAAGTGCCAAGGTGGTCTAGGAGGAAAGGAAAGGTTCAGTATGATAATCTAGAAGTTAAAATAGATATAGAGAGTAAGGGATTCGGATTAAATATGGGGTTGTAGGGATATAAGGTTAGGGATTAAGCTGAGGATTTAAGAGCTATGGGTTAAGGTCAGTATTCAGATTGGGGTTACAATAAGCGTCAGGATTAGAGTACAGGTCAAGGTTGAATTAAGATCAGGTATGAAGGTCTAGAGGTTTAAGGTTAGGCATGAGGGTCTCAGGGTTAGGGTAACTAGGGGTTAAGGTTAGAATTCAGTTTGGGTTGTGGGTTAGGATCAGCATAAGAGTACAGGTCGGGGTTAACCTAAGATTAGTTATGGGGATCTAGAGTTAGGGTGGGGGATTAGGGACTACAAGATGAACCACCCAATGAATACACAAAATAAAAAGTACATAATTAAAACAATCATAAGTGCCATCAAACAAAGAAAATACTTTCAATCCAAGATAAGTGCTATAAAAGTATTAAAAAATATTAGGAAAAGGTGAAGCCACGCCACACTACAAAAAAATCCAAGAATATGATAAAAATAAGTGCCATCATGTTTATGGTCAGTAAGTAGATCCATAAATAAATAAATAATTAAATAGGAAGTACATATTTTAAAGACAATGGCAAATCCACCATGGACGAGTCAACATAAATAAATCATACAATAAACAAACGTTTATAATGGGCGGCTCTCCCACAGCTCCCCACTACCCCCCCCCCCAACAAAGAACAAAACAACCCATGTCCCTGCACCAAGACATACCCCCCTCCCATCAAGTCAATAAACCAAAGTCAATTTAATATTTTTCATTCATGCCCTTGAGATCTTTCGTGTTGAGGCACCCAATCCAAGTTCTTTCCATTCCCTCCCCTTACATGCATAAATTATCCAGTCAAAAGTTTAAAATGATATTTGCTGTTTCAAATGTCCAGTGTGCTGGGTCATGTGGCAGTGTGTGGAACCTAAGTTTGCTAATCTCAGGTAAGTAGTTACATTGCTCTAGGATCTTTTGATTAAGTTGATCCAAGAGTAACTGTTGCTGTTTTTCAAGTCTATCTGAATAGTTGATAATGGACACGTAGAATATTGCATTGGGAAATTTACTATCCGCCATTTTCAACAGTTGTTGTAGTTGCTTCCAGGAGGTCAACGCCAGCTGTTTCAAAAGGCAGTTGTTTAAACCCCCCGATAGGACCACCTTCTCCACTGTTGGGTGTTGTTCCAATTTTTCTACTACCCCTTTTAGATGGTGGAATGTGGCCCCAGGGAAGCTGTCTGCTTGCACTCTGGGGTCAGCAAACCTAGGTATCCGTGAGATATTGGGATCTCCAATTATAACAATTGGTTTTCTAATTGTAAGTTCCCAATCCCAAATTTTCCTGATAGAATTTGGGTGCCTAACTGTTTCAAAGCAGCAGGGTAGCCTAGTGGTTAGAGCGTTGGACAAGTAACCGAAAGGTTGCAAGTTCAAATCCCCGAGCTGACAAGATACAGATCTGTCGTTATGCCCCTGAACAGGCAGTTAACCCACTGTTCCTAGGCCGTCATTGAAAATAAGAATTTGTTCTTAACTGACTTGCCTGGTTAAATAAAGGTAAAAATGGGGCTAATCCCTCTGTTCTACTCTTACCTTCACCAAGAGGCAAAGTCCCCGAAGAGAGTAGCAGCGGGAGGACTGGAGCGGCAGCAATGCTCTGTTCTACTCTTACCTTCACCAAGAGGCAAAGTACCCGAAGAGAGTAGCAGCAATGCTCTGTTCTACTCTTACCTTCACCAAGAGGCAAAGTCCCCGAAGAGAGTAGCAGCGGGAGGACTGGAGCGGCAGCAATGCGGGACCCCTCAGGGGGCTCAGACAAGGGCGTAATCAGAGAACATTCCGTTTTGTCGCCACTTATCATCATATGTTTCATCCCCCCCACGGTTCCCGCTCCCCTCCAACTCCAGGGTCCTCCTGGCTAGAGTCAGATAAAGAGGTGATAGTATTACTACATTGTAGGACAACATTACTGTATAAAGACTTCTTAGGACTATGAACTGGAGCAGACCTCGCCTGTGTTTGCTTCCAGATATCAGTCCCCCCTGGCGCAAACTCTGTAGTCAATGGATCTCCAGCAAGTACTTGGGGTCTAGGGGAATGTGTTTCAGCCATAACTGAAATAGTTTTCCCCACCCGTTTCACTGGATCCAGCTCTAGAGCTGATAGGTCCATTTTTAGGCCCACGACAGACTAACCCACCTGCCGGACTGCCATCTCCCACCCCGTCCACATTACTGGGAGCTGGAGACAGAACCCCCAACAAAGGCAGAAAGTCCTCCATAGTCAATTGGCCTGGGTCTGCCACCTCACCGGCACCAGTGCTGGCCTTGGGAAGCATAGCCTTTAACGTTGCCACTGATGATTGAGTAAACTTGCGTCTATATCTAGTCCTTGCCCAAGCAACAGCTCGCTCAAAGGAATTGATATCAAATCTCCCCATCTCCAGTAACCCCGCTGCCAGGACTGAATTATAATGATCCGCCAAGATACACATATTGGTGTCCATCCAGTGGTCCGTATTTTCTCTGGTAATGATCCACTAACCAAAGGAAATTGTCCATGGAATTAGCAATGTTCAAAAAGGTTAAAAATATTTTTTTTTAACTTACACCTTAATCCTTTTTCAGGCGTTTGTTCTCACTGGGGCTTCCTTTCGAGTGAATTTTCTAGTCCAGGAGGCCTTCATGTGCTGAATTCCATAATACTGAATTCCATTGTTGTATAGTTTGTTAGAGCAAAACATCTATCAAGGGAACTTTCAGAAATTAAAACAAACAACAAACAGAGACCTGTCGTTTCAGCATGATAGCTTTCTTCAGAGGTAATGAGTAGTCACCAACACCTGTGCTGATGTGGGGAATTAAGGGGGCGGATCCCTTCTTGCTGAGACATATGTATGGCTTTGTCCTCCATCCATACCCCCATTCTCCTCCCATCAACCATCCCAATTTGGGTAGGTGTTCAATCATTGTGACCTAGGGTTAGGGTTAGGGTTAGAGAGTTAGGGTTAGGGTTAGAGAGTTAGGGTTAGGGTTAGAGAGTTAGGGTTAGGGTTCTAATTTTGAGTCGGTTGATCCACTATTATATTATGCCATACCAGCCAGATCTACTGTCTCTATTATATTATGATAGACCAGCCAGATCTACTGTCTCTATTATATTATGACAGACCAGCTAAATATACTGTCTCTATTATATTATGACAGACCAGCTAGTTCTAGTGTCTCTATTATATTATGACAGACCAGCCAGATCTACTGTCTCTATTATATTATGACAGACCAGCCAGATCTACTGTCTCTATTATATTATGACAGACCAGCCAGATCTACTGTCTCTATTATGTTTTGACAGACCAGGTAGATCTACTGTCTCTATTGTATTATGACAGACCAGCCAGATCTACTGTCTCTATTATATTATGACAGACCAGCCAGATCTACTGTCTCTATTATATTATGACAGACCAGCCAGATCTACTGTCTCTATTATGTTTTGACAGACCAGGTAGATTTACTGTCTCTATTGTATTATGACAGACCAGCCAGATCTACTGTCTCTATTATGTTTTGACAGACCAGGTAGATCTACTGTCTCTATAATATTATGACAGACCAGCCAGATCTACTGTCTCTATTATACTATGACAGACCAGCCAGATCTACTGTCTCTATTATATTATGACAGACCAGCTAGATCTGCTGTCTCTATTATATTATGACAGACCAGCCAGATCTACTGTCTCTATTATATTATGACAGACCAGCCAGATCTACTGTCTCTATTATATTATGACAGACCAGCTAGATCTACTGTCTCGATTATATTTTACAGACCAGGTAGATCTACTGTCTCTATTATATTATTTGTTTTCAGATTAGCCTTGTTAAAATCTCCAGCTACAATGAATGCAGCCTCCGGATATATGTATTCCAGTTTGCAAAGAGTCAAATAAAGTTTGTTCAGAGCCATCGATGTGTCTGCTTGGGGGGGGAATATATACGGCTGTGATTATAATCGAAGAGAATTCCCTTGGTAGATAATGCGGTCTACATTTGATTGTGAGGATTTCTAAATCAGGTGAACAGAAGGACTTGAGTTCAAGTATGTTGTTTTGGCCACACCACGTCCCGTTAACCATAAAGCATACGCCCCCACCCCTCTTCTTACCAGAAAGATGTTTGTTTCTGTCGGCGTGATGCGTGGAGAAACCAGCTGGCTGCACTGTCTCCGATAGCGTCTCTCCAGTGAGCCATGTTTCCGTGAAGCAAAGTACGTTACAGTCGCTGATGTCCCTCTGGAATGCTACCCTTGCTCGGATTTCATCAACTTTGTTGTCAAGAGACTGGACATTGGCGAGGAGAATGCTAGGGAGTGGTGCACGATGTGCCCGTCTCCGGAGTCTGACCAGAAGACCGCTTCATTTTCCCCTTTTTCTAGTCGTTTTTTATGGGGTCGCCGGCTGGGATCCATTCCGTTGTCTTGGGTGAAAGGCAGAACACAGACCAGCTAGAACTGTGTCAGGGTCTCGCTTATGACAGAAAGTCATATTCTTGGTCATACTGATAGTGAGTTGACGCTGCTCTTATGTTCAGTAGTTCTTCTCGACTGTATGTAATGAAACCTAAAATGACCTGGGGTACCAATGTAAGAAATAACACGTAAAAAAAACAAAAAACTGCATAGTTTCCTAGGAACGCGAAGCGAGGTGGCCATCTCTGTCGGCGCCGGATAAGAATAACATGGCTATATTATGACAGACCAGCTAGTTCTAGTGTCTCTATTATATTATGACAGACCAGCTAAATCTACTGTAAAATGACAGACCAACTATACTATATTATGACAGACCAGGTAGATCTACTGTCTCTATTATAAAATGACAGACCAGCTAGATCTACTGTCTCTATTGTATTATGACAGAACAGCTAGATCTACTGTGTATATTATATTATGACAGACCAGCTAGATCTACTGTCTCTGTTTTATTATGACAGACCAGGTAGATCTACTGTCTCTATTATAAAATGACAGACCAGCTAGATCTACTGTCTATATTATATTATGACAGACCAGCTAAATCTACTGTCTCTATTATAAAATGACAGACCAGCTAGATCTACTGTCTCTGTTGTATTATGACAGACCAGGTAGATCTACTGTCTCTATTATAAAATGACAGACCAGGTAGATCTACTGTCTCTATTATATTATGACAGACCAGCTAGATCTACTGTCTCTATTATAAAATGACAGACCAGCTAGATCTACTGTCTCTATTGTATTATGACAGACTAGCTAGATCTAGTGGCTCCATTATATTATGACAGACCAGCTAAATCTACTGTCTCTATGTCTCTATTATAAAATGACAGACCAACTAGATATACTGTCTCTATTATATTATGACAGACCAGGTAGAACTACTGTCTCTATCATAAAATTACAGAACAGCTAGATCTACTGTCTCTATTATAAAATGACAGACCAGCTAGATCTACTGTCTCTATTGTATTATGACAGACCAGCTAAATCTACTGTCTATGTCTCTATTATAAAATGACAGACCAACTAGATATACTGTCTCTATTATATTATGACAGACAAGGTAGAACTACTGTCTCTATTATAAAATTACAGACCAGCTAGATCTACTGTCTCTATTATAAAATATTATAAAATGACAGACCAGCTAGATCTACTGTCTCTATTGTATTATGACAGACCAGCTAGATCTAGTGTCTCTATTATATTATGACAGACCAGCTAGATCTATGTCTCTATTATAAATGACAGACCAGCTAGATCTACTGTCTCTATTATATTATGACAGACCAGCTAAATCTACTGATCTATTATAAAATGACAGACCAACTAGTCTGTCTCTATTATATTATGACAGACCAGCTAGAACTACTGTCTCTATTATATTAATGACAGACCAGCTAGATCTACTGTCTCTATTATAAAATGACAGACCAGCTAGATCTACTGTGTCTATTATATTATGACAGACCAGCTAGATCTACTGTCTCTATTGTATTATGACAGACCAGGTAGATCTACTGTCTCTATTATAAAATGACAGACCAGCTAGATCTACTGTCTCTATTGTATTATGACAGACCAGCTAGATCTAGTGTCCCTATTATATTATGACAGACCAGCTAAATGTAGTGTCTCTATTATATTATGACAGACCAGCTAAATCTACTGTCTCTGTCTCTATTATAAAATGACAGACCAACTAGATATACTGTCTCTATTATATTACGACAGACCAGCTAGATCTAGTGTCTCTATTATATTATGACAGACCAGCTATATCTACTGTCTCTATGTCTCTATTATAAAATGACAGACCAACTAGATATACTGTCTCTATTATATTATGACAGACCAGGTAGAACTACTGTCTCTATTATATTATTACAGACCAGCTAGATCTACTGTCTCTATTATAAAATGACAGACCAGCTAGATCTACTGTCTCTATTGTATTATGACAGACCAGCTAGATCTAGTGTCTCTATTATATTATGACAGACCAGCTAAATCTACTGTCTCTATTAATCTCTATAAAATGACAGACCAGCTAGATCTAGTGTCTCTATTATATTATGACAGACCAGCTAAATCTACTGTCTCTGTCTCTATTATAAAATGACAGACCAGCTAGATCTAGTGTCTCTATTATATTACGACAGACCAGCTAGATCTAGTGTCTCTATTATATTATGACAGACCAGCTATATCTACTGTCTCTATGTCTCTATTATAAAATGACAGACCAACTAGATATACTGTCTCTATTATATTATGACAGACCAGGTAGAACTACTGTCTCTATTATATTATGACAGACCAGCTAGATCTACTGTCTCTATTATAAAATGACAGACCAGCTAGATCTACTGTCTCTATTATAAAATGACAGACCAGCTAGATCTACTGTCTCTATTATATTATGACAGACCAGCTAGATCTACTGTCTCTATTATATTATGACAGACCAGCTAGATCTACTGTCTCTATTGGGTAGATCTACTGTCTCTATTATATTATGACAGACCAGCTAGATCTACTGTCTCTATTATAAAATGACAGACCAGGTAGATCTACTGTCTCTATTGTATTATGACAGACCAGCTAGATCTACTGTCTCTAGTGTCTCTATTATATTATGACAGACCAGCTAAATCTACTGTCTCTATTATATTATGACAGACCAGCTAGATCTACTGTCTCTATTGTATTATGACAGACCAGCTAGATCTACTGTCTCTATTATATTATGACAGACCAGCTAGATCTACTGTCTCTATTATATTATAAAAAATGACAGACCAGCTAGATCTACTGTCTCTATTATATTATGACAGACCAGCTAGATCTACTGTCTCTACAGACCAGCTATACTGTCTCTAATTATGACAGACCAGCTAGATCTACTGTCTCTATTATAAATGACAGACCAGCTAGATCTACTGTCTTTATTGTATTATGACAGACCAGCTAGATCTATTATATTATGACAGACCAGCTAAATCTACTGTGTCTATTATATTATGACAGACCAGCTAGATCTACTGTCTCTATTGTATTATGACAGACCAGCTAGATCTAGTGTCTCTATTATATTATGACAGACCAGCTAAATCTACTGTCTCTGTCTCTATTATAAAATGACAGACCAGCTAGATCTAGTGTCTCTATTATATTATGACAGACCAGCTAAATCTACTGTCTCTATTATATTATGACAGACCAGCTAGATCTACTGTCTCTATTATATTATGACAGACCAGCTAAATCTACTGTCTCTATTATAAAATGACAGTCTCTATTATAAAATGACAGACCAGCTAGATCTAGACAGACCAGCTAGATCTACTGTCTCTATTATATTATGACAGACCAGCTAGATCTACTGTCTCTATTATATTATGACAGACTACTGTCTCTACTGTCTCTATTATATTATGACAGACCAGCTGACAGACCAGCTAGATCTACTGTCTCTATTATATTATGACAGACCAGCTAGATCTACTGTCTCTATTATATTATGACAGACCAGCTAGATCTACTGTCTCTATGTCTCTATTATAAAATGACAGACCAGCTAGATCTACTGTCTCTATTATATTATGACAGACCAGCTAGAATACTGTCTCTACTGTCTCTAAATCTACTGTCTCTGTCTCTATTATAAAATGACAGACCAGCTAGATCTACTGTCTCTATTATATTATGACAGACCAGCTGACTAGACCATTATATTATGACAGACCAGCTATATCTACTGTCTCTATTATATTATGACAGACCAGCTAGAACTACTGTCTCTATTATATAATGATAGACCAGCTAGATCTACTGTCTCTATTATAAAATGACAGACCAGCTAGATCTTCTGTCTCTATTGTATTATGACAGACGAGCTAGACCATAGATCTACTGTCTCTATTATATTATGACAGACCAGCTAGATCTACTGTCTCTATTATATTATGACAGACCAGCTAGATCTACTGTCTCTATTATATTATGACAGACCAGCTAGATCTACTGTCTCTATTGTATTATGACAGACCAGCTAGATCTAGTGTCTCTATTATATTATGACAGACCAGCTAGATCTACTGTCTCTATTATATTATGACAGACCAGCTAGATCTACTGTCTCTATTATATTATGACAGACCAGCTAGATCTAGTGTCTCTATTATATTATGACAGACCAGCTAGATCTAGTGTCTCTATTATATTATGACAGACCAGCTAAATCTACTGTCTCTGTCTCTATTATAAAATGACAGACCAACTAGATATACTGTCTCTATTATATTATGACAGACCAGCTAGATCTAGTGTCTCTATTATATTATGACAGACCAGCTAAATCTACTGTCTCTATGTCTCTATTATAAAATGACAGACCAACTAGATATACTGTCTCTCTTATATTATGACAGACCAGGTAGAACTACTGTCTCTATTATAAAATTACAGACCAGCTAGATCTAGTGTCTCTATTATATTATGACAGACCAGCTAAATCTAATGTCTCTGTCTCTATTATAAAATGACAGACCAGCTAGATCTAGTGTCTCTTATTATAAAATGACAGACCAGCTAGATCTACTGTCTCTATTATATTATGACAGACCAGCTAGATCTACTGTCTCTATTATATTATGACAGACCAGCTAGATCTACTGTCTCTATTATATTATGACAGACCAGCTAGTCTCTATTATATTATGACAGACCAGCTAGATCTGTCTCTATTGTATTATGACAGACCAGCTAGATCTAGTGTCTCTATTATATTATGACAGACCAGCTAGATCTACTGTCTCTATTATATTATGACAGACCAGCTAGAATCTACTGTCTCTATGTCTCTATTATAAAATGACAGACCAGCTAGATCTACTGTCTCTATTTTATATAAATGACAGACCAGCTAGATCTACTGTCTCTATTATATTATGACAGACCAGCTAGATCTACTGTCTCTATTATATTATGACAGACCAGCTAGATCTACTGTCTCTATTATATTATGACAGACCAGCTAGATCTACTGTCTCTATTGTATTATGACAGACCAGCTAGATCTACTGTCTCTATTATATTATGACAGACCAGCTAGATCTACTGTCTCTATTATATTATGACAGACCAGCTAGAACTACTGTCTCTATAGATCTACTGTCTCTATTAAATGACAGACCAGCTAGATCTACTGTCTCTATTGTATTATGACAGACCAGCTAGATCTACTGTCTCTATTATATTATGACAGACCAGCTAAATCTACTGTCTCTATTATAAAATGACAGACCAACTAGATCTACTATTATTAAATGACAGACCAGTCTAGATATACTGTCTCTGTTATATTATAAAATGACAGACCAGCTAGACAGACCAGCTAGATCTACTGTCTCTATTATAAAATGACAGACCAGCTAGATCTACTGTCTCTATTATAAAATGACAGACCAGCTAGATCTACTGTCTCTATTATATTATGACAGACCAGCTAGATCTACTGTCTCTATTATATTATGACAGACCAGCTAGATCTACTGTCTCTATTATAAAATGACAGACCAGCTAGATCTACTGTCTCTACTGTATTATGACAGACCAGCTAGATCTACTGTCTCTATTATAAAATGACAGACCAGCTAGATCTACTGTCTCTATTATATTATGACAGACCAGCTAGATCTACTGTCTCTATTGTATTATGACAGACCAGCTAGATCTACTGTCTCTATTATATTATGACAGACCAGGTAGAACTACTGTCTGTATTATAAAATGACAGACCAGCTAGATCTGTCTCTATTATAAAATGACAGACCAGCTAGATCTACTGTCTCTATTATATTATTACCACAGACCAGCTAGATCTAGTGTCTCTATTATATTATGACAGACCAGCTAAATCTACTGTCTCTGTCTCTATTATAAAATGACAGACCAGCTAGATATACTGTCTCTATTATATTATGACAGACCAGCTAGATCTAGTGTCTCTATTATATTATGACAGACCAGCTAAATCTACTGTCTCTGTCTCTATTATAAAATGACAGACCAACTAGATATACTGTCTCTATTATATTATGACAGACCAGGTAGAACTACTGTCTCTATTATATAATTACAGACCAGCTAGATCTACTGTCTCTATTATAAAATGACAGACCAGCTAGATCTACTGTCTCTATTGTATTATGACAGACCAGCTAGATCTAGACTCCAGCTATTATATCAGACCAGCTAGTCTCTATTATATTATGACAGACCAGCTAGATCTACTGTCTCTATTATATTATGACAGACCAGCTAGATCTACTGTCTCTATTGTGATTATGACAGACCAGCTAGATCTACTGTCTCTATTATATTATGACAGACCAGCTAGATCTACTGTGTCTCTATTATATTATGACAGACCAGCTAGATCTACTGTCTCTCTCTATTATAAAATGACAGACCAGCTAGATCTACTGTCTCTATTATATTATGACAGACCAGCTAAATCTACTGTCTCTATTATTATATTATGACAGACCAGCTAGATCTACTGTCTCTATTATATTATGACAGACCAGCTAGATCTACTGTCTACTGTCTCTATTATAAAATGACAGACCAGCTAGATCTACTGTCTCTATTATATTAGACCAACTGACAGACCAGCTAGATCTACTGTCTCTATTATATTATGACAGACCAGCTAGATCTAGTCTCTATTATATTATGACAGACCAGATAGATCTACTGTCTCTATTATAAAATGACAGACCAGCTAGATCTAGATCTACTGTCTCTATTATATTATGACAGACCAGCTAGATCTAGTGTCTCTATTATATTATGACAGACCAGCTAGATCTACTGTCTCTGTCTCTATTATATTATGACAGACCAGCTAGATCTAGATTATACTGTCTCTATTATATTATGACAGACCAGCTAGATCTACTGTCTCTATTATATTATGACAGACCAGCTAGATCTACTGTCTCTATTATTATAAAATGACAGACCAGCTAGATCTACTGTCTCTATTATATTATGACAGACCAGCTAGAATCTACTGTCTCTCTATTATAAAATGACAGACCAGCTAGATCTACTGTCTCTATTATATTATGACAGACCAGCTAGATCTACTGTCTCTATTATATTATGACAGACCAGCTAGATCTAGTGTCTCTATTATATTATGACAGACCAGCTAGATCTACTGTCTCTATTATATATGACAGACCAGCTAGATCTACTGTCTCTATTATATTATGACAGACCAGCTAGATCTACTGTCTCTATTATATGACAGACCAGCTAGATCTAGATTCTAAATTATGACAGACCAGCTAGATCTACTGTCTCTATTGTATTATGACAGACCAGCTAGATCTACTGTCTCTATTATAAAATGACAGACCAGCTAGATCTACTGTCTCTATTATATTATGACAGACCAGCTAGATCTACTGTCTCTATTATATTATGACAGACCAGCTAGATCTACTGTCTCTATTACTATTATGACAGACCAGCTAGATCTACTGTCTCTATTATATTATGACAGACCAGCTAGATCTACTGTCTCTATTGTATTATGACAGACCAGCTAGATCTACTGTCTCTATTATATTATGACAGACCAGCTAGATCTAGTGTCTCTATTATATTATGACAGACCAGCTAAATCTACTGTCTCTGTATATTATAAAATGACAGACCAGCTAGATCTACTGTCTCTATTATATTATGACAGACCAGCTAGATCTAGTGTCTCTATTATATTATGACAGACCAGCTAGATCTACTGTCTCTATGTCTCTATTATAAAATGACAGACCAACTAGATATACTGTCTCTCTTATATTATGACAGACCAGGTAGAACTACTGTCTCTATTATATAATTACAGACCAGCTAGATCTACTGTCTCTATTGTATTATGACAGACCAGCTAGATCTACTGTCTCTATTATAAAATGACAGACCAGCTAGATCTACTGTCTCTATTATAAAATGACAGACCAGCTAGATCTACTGTCTCTATTATATTGACAGACCAGCTGACAGACCAGACCAGCTAGATCTACTGTCTCTATTATATTATGACAGACCAGCTAAATCTACTGTCTCTATTATATTATGACAGACCAGCTAGATCTACTGTCTCTATTATATTATGACAGACCAGCTAGATCTAGTGTCTCTATTATATTATGACAGACCAGCTAGATCTACTGTCTCTATTATATTATGACAGACCAGCTAAATCTACTGTCTCTATTATATTATGACAGACCAGCTCTCTATTATAAAATGACAGACCAGCTAGATATACTGTCTCTATTATATTATGACAGACCAGCTAGATCTAGTGTCTCTATTATATTATGACAGACCAGCTTGATCTACTGTCTCTATTATATTATGACAGACCAGCTAGAACTACTGTCTCTATTATATGACAGACCAGCTAGATCTACTGTCTCTATTATAGACAGACTAGATCTACTGTCTCTCTTATATAAAATGACAGACCAGCTAGATCTACTGTCTCTATTATATTATGACAGAGACCAGCTAGATCTACTGTCTCTATTATATTATGACAGACCAGCTAGATCTACTGTCTCTATTATATTATGACAGACCAGCTAGATCTACTGTCTCTATTATATTATGACAGACCAGCTAGATCTACTGTCTCTATTGTATTATGACAGACCAGCTAGATCTACTGTCTCTATTATATTATGACAGACCAGCTAGATCTACTGTCTCTATTATATTATGACAGACCAGCTAGATCTACTGTCTCTATTATATTATGACAGACCAGCTAGATCTAGTGTCTCTATTATATTATGACAGACCAGCTAGAATCTACTCTACTGTCTCTATTATAAAATGACAGACCAACTAGATATACTGTCTATTATATTATGACAGACCAGCTAGATCTAGTGTCTCTATTATATTATGACAGACCAGCTAAATCTACTGTCTCTATGTCTATATTATGACCAGATATACCATATTATGACTAGATCTACTGTCTCTATTATATTATGACAGACCAGCTAGATCTACTGTCTCTATTATATTATGACAGACCAGCTAGATCTACTGTCTCTATTATATTATGACAGACCAGCTAGATCTACTGTCTCTATTATAAAATGACAGACCAGCTAGATCTACTGTCTCTATTATATTATGACAGACCAGCTAGATCTACTGTCTCTATTATATTACAGACCAGCTAGACTAGCTAGATTATACAGACCAGTAGATCTACTGTCTTATTATATATGACAGACCAGCTAGATCTACTGTCTCTATTATATTATGACAGACCAGCTAGATCTAGTCTCTATTGTATTATGACAGACCAGCTAGATCTAGTGTCTCTATTATATTATGACAGACCAGCTAGATCTAGTGTCTCTATTATATTATGACAGACCAGCTAAATCTACTGTCTCTGTCTCTATTATAAAATGACAGACCAGCTAGATCTACTGTCTCTATTATATTATGACAGACCAGCTAGATCTAGATATGACAGACCAGCTAGATCTACTGTCTCTATTATATTATGACAGACCAGCTAGATCTACTGTCTCTATTATATTAAATGACAGACCAGCTAGATCTACTGTCTCTATATTATGACAGACCAGCTGACAGACCAGCTAGATCTACTGTCTCTATTATATTATGACAGACCAGCTAGATCTACTGTCTCTATTATAAAATGACAGACCAGCTAGATCTACTGTCTCTATTATAATTTGACAGACCAGCTAGATCTACTGTCTCTATTATATTATGACAGACCAGCTAGATCTATTGTCTCTATTATATTATGACAGACCAGCTAGATCTAGTGTCTCTATTATATTATGACAGACCAGCTAGATCTATTATATTATGACAGACCAGCTAGATCTATTATTATATTATGACAGACCAGCTAGATCTAGTGTCTCTATTATATTATGACAGACCAGCTAGATCTAGTGTCTCTATTATATTATGACAGACCAGCTAAATCTACTGTCTCTGTCTCTATTATAAAATGACAGACCAACTAGATATACTGTCTCTATTATATTATGACAGACCAGCTAGATCTACTGTCTCTATTATAAAATGACAGACCAGCTAGATCTACTGTCTCTATGTCTATCTCTATTATAAATGACAGACCAGATAGATATACTGTCTCTACTTATATTATGACAGACCAGCTAGAACTACTGTCTCTATTATAAAATATGACAGACCAGCTAGATCTACTGTCTCTATTATATTATGACAGACCAGCTAGAACTACTGTCTCTATTATAAAATGACAGACCAGCTAGATCTACTGTCTCTATTATAAAATGACAGACCAGCTAGATCTACTGTCTCTATTGTATTATGACAGACCAGCTAGATCTAGTGTCTCTATTATATTATGACAGACCAGCTAAATCTACTGTCTCTATTATATTATGACAGACCAGCTAGATCTACTGTCTCTATTGTATTATGACAGACCAGCTAGATCTAGTGTCTCTATTATATTATGACAGACCAGCTAGATCTAGTGTCTCTATTATATTATGACAGACCAGCTAAATCTACTGTCTCTGTCTCTATTATAAAATGACAGACCAGCTAGATCTAGTGTCTCTATTATATTAAATGACAGACCAGCTAGATCTACTGTCTCTATTATATTATGACAGACCAGCTAGATCTACTGTCTCTATTATATTATGACAGACCAGCTAGATCTACTGTCTCTATTATAAACCAGCTAGATGTCTCTATTATAAATGACAGACCAGCTAGATCTACTGTCTCTATTATATTATGACAGACCAGCTAGATCTACTGTCTCTATTATATTATGACAGACCAGCTAAATCTACTGTCTCTATTATATTATGACAGACCAGGTAGAACTACTGTCTCTATTATAAAATGACAGACCAGCTAGATCTACTGTCTCTATTGTATTATGACAGACCAGCTAGATCTACTGTCTCTATTATATTATGACAGACCAGCTAAATCTACTGTCTCTATGTCTCTATTATAAATGACAGACCAACTAGATATACTGTCTCTATTGTATTATGACAGACCAGCTAGAACTACTGTCTCTATTATAAAATTACAGACCAGCTAGATCTACTGTCTCTATTATAAAATGACAGACCAGCTAGATCTACTGTCTCTATTATTATATTATGACAGACCAGCTAGATCTACTGTCTCTATTATATTATGACAGACCAGCTAGATCTACTGTCTCTATTATAAAATGACAGACCAGCTAGATCTACTGTCTCTATTATATTATGACAGACCAGCTAGATCTACTGTCTCTATTATATTATGACAGACCAGCTAGATCTACTGTCTTATTATATTATGACAGACCAGCTAGATCTACTGTCTCTATTGTATTATGACAGACCAGCTAGAAGACTACTGTCTCTATTATTATAAATGACAGACCAGCTAGATCTACTGTCTGTATTATAAAATGACAGACCAGCTAGATCTACTGTCTTTATTATAAAATGACAGACCAGCTAGATCTACTGTCTCTATTGTATTATGACAGACCAGCTAGATCTAGTGTCTCTATTATATTATGACAGACCAGCTAGATCTACTGTCTCTATTATATTATGACAGACCTACTGTCTACTGTCTCTATTATATTAAATGACAGACCAGCTAGATCTACTGTCTCTATTATATTATGACAGACCAGCTAGATCTAGTGTCTCTATTATATTATGACAGACCAGCTAGATACTGTCTCTGTCTCTATTATATTATGACAGACCAGCTAGATCTACTGTCTCTATTATATTATGACTAGATCTACTGTCTATTATATTAATGACAGACCAGCTAGATCTACTGTCTCTATTATATTATGACAGACCAGGTAGAACTACTGTCTCTATTATATTATGACAGACCAGCTAGATCTACTGTCTCTATTATATTATGACAGACCAGGTAGAACTACTGTCTCTATTATAAAATTACAGACCAGCTAGATCTAGTGTCTCTATTATATTATGACAGACCAGCTAAATCTACTGTCTCTGTCTCTATTATAAAATGACAGACCAGCTAGATCTAGTGTCTCTATTATATTATGACAGACCAGCTAGATCTAGTGTCTCTATTATATTATGACAGACCAGCTATATCTACTGTCTCTATGTCTCTATTATAAAATGACAGACCAACTAGATATACTGTCTCTCTTATATTATGACAGACCAGCTAGATCTACTAGACCTGTCTCTATTATAAAATGACAGACCAGATCTACTGTCTCTATTATATTATGACAGACCAGCTAGATCTAGTGTCTCTATTATATTATGACAGACCAGCTATATCTACTGTCTCTCTTATATTATGACAGACCAGGTAGAACTACTGTCTCTATTATATAATTATAGACCAGCTAGATCTACTGTCTCTATTATAAAATGACAGACCAGCTAGATCTACTGTCTCTATTATATTATGACAGACCAGCTAGATCTACTGTCTCTATTATACAGACCAGCTAGACAGACCAGCTAGACTACTAGATCTGTCTCTATTATATTATGACAGACCAGCTAGATCTACTGTCTCTATTATATAGATGTCTCTATTATATTATGACAGACCAGCTAGATCTACTGTCTCTATTATATTATGACAGACCAGCTAGATCTACTGTCTCTATTATATTATGACAGACCAGCTAGATCTACTAGATTATGACAGACCAGCTAGATCTAGTGTCTCTATTATATTATGACAGACCAGCTAAATCTACTGTCTCTGTCTCTATTATAAAATGACAGACCAGCTAGATATACTGTCTCTATTATATTATGACAGACCAGCTAGATCTACTGTGTCTCTATTATATTATGACAGACCAGCTAAATCTACTGTCTCTATGTCTCTATTATAAATGACAGACCAACTAGATATACTGTCTCTCTTATATTATGACAGACCAGGTAGAACTACTGTCTCTATTATATTATGACAGACCAGCTAGATCTACTGTCTCTATTGTATTATGACAGGACAGCTAGATCTACTGTCTCTATTATATTATGACAGACCAGCTAGACTAGTCCAGCTAGACCAGCTAGATCTACTGTCTGTTATTATAAAATGACAGACCAGCTAGATCTACTGTCTCTATTGTATTATGACAGACCAGCTAGATCTACTGTCTCTATTATATTATGACAGACCAGCTAGATCTACTGTCTCTATTATATTATGACAGACCAGCTAGATCTACTGACAGACTCTATTGTATTATGACAGACCAGCTAGATCTACTGTCTCTATATTATGACAGACCAGCTATTATTATGACAGACCAGCTAGATCTAGTGTCTCTATTATATTATGACAGACCAGCTAGAATCTACTGTCTCTATTCTATTATAAAATGACAGACCAGCTAGATCTACTGTCTCTATTATATTATGACAGACCAGCTAGATCTACTGTCTCTATTATATTATAAAATGACAGACCAGCTAGATCTACTGTCTCTATTATATTATGACAGACCAGCTAGATCTATTGTCTCTATTATAAAATGACAGACCAGCTAGATCTACTGTCTCTATTGTATTATGACAGACCAGCTAGATCTAGTGTCTCTGTTGTATTATGACAGACCAGCTAAATCTACTGTCTCTATTATATTATGACAGACCAGGTAGAACTACTGTCTCTATTATAAAATGACAGACCAGCTAGATCTACTGTCTCTATTATATTATGACAGACCAGCTAGATCTACTGTCTCTATTGTATTATGACAGACCAGCTAGATCTACTGTCTCTATTCTCTATTATAAATGACAGACCAACTAGATATACTGTCTCTATTATATTATGACAGACCAGGTAGAACTACTGTCTCTATTATAAAATGACAGACCAGCTAGATCTACTCTATCTCTATTATAAATGACAGACCAGCTAGATCTAGACCAGACCAGATCTACTGTCTCTATTATATTATGACAGACCAGCTAGATCTACTGTCTCTATTATATTATGACAGACCAGCTAGATCTACTGTCTCTATGTCTCTATTATAAAATGACAGACCAACTAGATATACTGTCTCTATTGTATTATGACAGACCAGCTAGATCTACTGTCTCTATTATAAAATGACAGACCAGCTAGATCTACTGTCTCTATTATATTATGACAGACCAGCTAGATCTACTGTCTCTATTATATTATGACAGACCAGCTAGATCTACTGTCTCTATTATATTATGACAGACCAGCTAGATACTATTATATTATGACAGACCAGCTAGATCTACTGTCTCTATTATAAAATGTCAGACCAGCTAGATCTACTGTCTCTATTGTATTATGACAGACCAGCTAGATCTACTGTCTCTATTGTATTATGACAGACCAGCTAGATCTACTGTCTCTGTCTCTATTATAAAATGACAGACCAGCTAGATATACTGTCTCTATTATATTATGACAGACCAGCTAGATCTAGTGTCTCTATTATATTATGACAGACCAGCTAAATCTACTGTCTCTATGTCTCTATTATAAAATGACAGACCAGCTAGATCTACTGTCTCTATTGTATTATGACAGACCAGCTAGATCTACTGTCTCTATTATATGACAGACCAGCTATGACAGACAGACCAGCTAGATCTAGTGTCTCTATTATATTATGACAGACCAGCTAAATCTACTGTCTCTATCTCTATTATAAATGACAGACCAGCTAGATCTACTGTCTCTATTATATTATGACAGACCAGCTAAATCTACTGTCTCTGTCTCTATTATAAAATGACAGACCAACTAGATATACTGTCTCTATTATGACAGACCAGCTAGATCTACTGACAGACCAGCTAGATCTAGTGTCTCTATTATATTATGACAGACCAGCTAGATCTACTGTCTACTGTCTCTATGTCTCTATTATAAAATGACAGACCAGCTAGATATAGTCTCTATTATATTATGACAGACCAGGTAGAACTACTGTCTCTATTATATACTATGACAGACCAGCTAGACCAGCTACTGTCTCTATTATAAAATGACAGACCAGCTAGATCTACTGTCTCTATTATATTATGACAGACCAGCTAGATCTACTGTCTCTATTATATTATGACAGACCAGCTAGATCTACTGTCTCTATTATATTATGACAGACCAGCTAGATCTACAGTCTCTATTATATTATGACAGACCAGCTAGATCTACTGTCTCTATTATATTATGACAGACCAGGTAGAACTACTGTCTCTATTATAAAATGACAGACCAGCTAGATCTACTGTCTTATTATATTGTATTATTATAAATGACAGACCAGCTACCTAGCTCTATTATATTATGACAGACCAGCTAAATCTACTGTGTCTATTATATTATGACAGACCAGCTAGATCTACTGTCTCTATTATATTATGACAGACCAGCTAGATCTAGACCTCTATTATATTATGACAGACCAGCTAGATCTACTGTCTCTATTATATTATGACAGACCAGCTAGATCTACTGTCTCTATTATATTATGACAGACCAGCTAGATCTACTGTCTCTATTATATTATGACAGACCAGCTAGATCTACTGTCTCTATTGTATTATGACAGACCAGCTAGATCTAGTGTCTCTATTATATACTGTCTCTGACAGACCAGCTAGATCTACTGTCTCTATTATATTATGACAGACCAGCTAGATCTATTATATTATGACAGACCAGCTAGATCTACTGTCTCTATTGTATTATGACAGACCAGCTAGATCTAGTGTCTCTATTATATTATGACAGACCAGCTAAATCTACTGTCTCTATCTCTATTATAAAATGACAGACCAGCTAGATCTACTGTCTCTATTATATTATGACAGACCAGCTAGATCTACTGTCTCTATTATATTATACCATGACAGACCAGCTAGATCTACTGTCTCTATTATATTATGACAGACCAGCTAAATCTAGTCTCTACTGTCTCTATTATAAAATGACAGACCAGCTAGATCTACTGTCTCTATTATATTATGACAGACCAGCTAGATCTACTGTCTCTATTATATTATGACAGACCAGCTAGATCTACTGTCTCTATTATATTATGACAGACCAGCTAGATCTACTGTCTCTATTATATTATGACAGACCAGCTAGATCTACTGTCTCTATTATATTATGACAGACCAGCTAGATCTACTGTCTCTATTATTATGACAGACCAGCTATAGTATGACAGACCAGCTAAATCTACTGTCTCTGTCTCTATTATAAAATGACAGACCAGCTAGATCTACTGTCTCTATTATATTATGACAGACCAGCTAGATCTAGTGTCTCTATTATATTATGACAGACCAGCTAGATCTACTGTCTCTATTCTCTATTATAAAATGACAGACCAGCTAGATCTACTGTCTCTCTTATATTATGACAGACCAGCTAGATCTACTGTCTCTATTATATTATAAAACAGACCAGCTAGATCTACTGTCTCTCTTATATATTATGACAGACCAGCTAGATCTACTGTCTCTATTATATTATGACAGACCAGCTATATCTACTGTCTCTCTTATATTATGACAGACCAGCTAGATCTACTGTCTCTATTATATTATGACAGACCAGCTAGATCTACTGTCTCTATTATAAAATGACAGACCAGCTAGATCTACTGTCTCTATTATATTATGACAGACCAGCTAGATCTACTGTCTCTATTATAAAATGACAGACCAGCTAGATCTACTGTCTCTATTATATTATGACAGACCAGCTAGATCTACTGTCTCTATTATATTATGACAGACCAGCTAGATCTACTGTCTCTATTATATTATGACAGACCAGCTAGATCTAGATTATATTATGACAGACCAGCTAGAATCTAGATCAGACCAGCTAGATCTATGTCTCTATTATATGACAGACCAGCTAGATCTAGTGTCTCTATTATATTATGACAGACCAGCTAGATCTAGTGTCTCTATTATATTATGACAGACCAGCTAAATCTACTGTCTCTATGTCTCTATTATAAAATGACAGACCAGCTAGATCTACTGTCTCTATTATATTATGACAGACCAGCTAGATCTACTGTCTCTATTATATTATGACAGACCAGCTAGATCTACTGTCTCTATGTCTCTATTATAAAATGACAGACCAGCTAGATATACTGTCTCTATTATATTATGACAGACCAGGTAGAACTACTGTCTCTATTATAAAATTACAGACCAGCTAGATCTACTGTCTCTATTATATTATGACAGACCAGCTAGATCTACTGTCTCTATTATAAAATGACAGACCAGCTAGATCTACTGTCTCTATTATAAAATGACAGACCAGCTAGATCTACTGTCTCTATTGTATTATGACAGACCAGCTAGATCTACTGTCTCTATTATATTATGACAGACCAGCTAGATCTACTGTCTCTATTATATTATGACAGACCAGCTAGATCTACTGTCTCTATTATATTATGACAGACCAGCTAGATCTACTGTCTCTATTATATTATGACAGACCAGCTAGATCTACTGTCTCTATTATATTATGACAGACCAGCTAGTCTACTGTCTCTATTATATTATAAAATGACAGACCAGCTAGATCTACTGTCTCTATTATATTATGACAGACCAGCTAGATCTACTGTCTCTATTATATTATGACAGACCAGCTAGATCTACTGTCTCTATTGTATTATGACAGACGAGCTAGATCTACAGACCAGCAGACCAGCTAGATCTACTGTCTCTATTATATTATGACAGACCAGCTAGATCTACTGTCTCTATTATATTATGACAGACCAGCTAGATCTACTGTCTCTATTATATTATGACAGACCAGCTAGATCTACTGTCTCTATTATAAAATGACAGACCAGCTAGATCTACTGTCGCTATTGTATTATGACAGACCAGCTAGATCTACTGTCTCTATTATATTATGACAGACCAGCTAATCTACTGTCTCTATTATATTATGACAGACCAGCTAGATCTGTCTATATTATGACAGACCAGCTAGATCTACTGTCTCTATTATAAATGACAGACCAGGTAGATATACTGTCTCTATTATATTATGACAGACCAGCTAGATCTACTGTCTCTATTATATTATGACAGACCAGCTAGATCTACTGTCTCTATTATAAAATGACAGACCAGCTAGATCTACTGTCTCTATTATATTATGACAGACCAGCTAGATCTACTGTCTCTATTGTATTATGACAGACCAGCTAGATCTATTCTCTATTATATTATGACAGACCAGCTAGATCTACTGTCTCTATTATATAAATGACAGACCAGCTAGATCTACTGTCTCTACTGTATTATGACAGACCAGCTAGATCTACTGTCTCTATTATAAAATGACAGACCAGCTAGATCTACTGTCTCTATTATATTATGACAGACCAGCTAGATCTACTGTCTCTATTATATTATGACAGACCAGCTAGATCTACTGTCTACTGTCTCTATTATACAGACCAGCTAGATTATGACAGACCAGCTAGATCTACTGTCTCTATTATATTATGACAGACCAGCTAGATACTGTCTCTATTATAAAATGACAGACCAGCTAGATCTACTGTCTCTATTGTATTATGACAGACCAGCTAGATCTACTGTCTCTATTATATCAGACCAGCTAGATCTACTGTCTCTTATATTATGACAGACCAGCTAGATCTACTGTCTCTGTCTCTATTATAAAATGACAGACCAGCTAGATATACTGTCTCTATTATATTATGACAGACCAGCTAGATCTAGTGTCTCTATTATATTATGACAGACCAGCTAAATCTACTGTCTCTATGTCTCTATTATAAAATGACAGACCAACTAGATATACTGTCTCTCTTATATATTATGACAGACCAGGTAGAACTACTGTCTCTATTATATAATTATAAAATGAGACCAGCTAGATCTACTGTCTCTATTATAAAATATGACAGACCAGCTAGATCTACTGTCTCTATTGTATTATGACAGACCAGCTAGATCTACTGTCTCTATTATAAAATGACAGACCAGCTAGATCTACTGTCTCTATTATATTATGACAGACCAGCTAGATCTACTGTCTCTATTATATTATGACAGACCAGCTAGATCTACTGTCTCTATTGTATTATGACAGACCAGCTAGATCTAGTGTCTCTATTATATTATGACAGACCAGCTAGATCTACTGTCTCTGTCTCTATTATAAAATGACAGACCAGCTAGATCTACTGTCTCTATTATATTATGACAGACCAGCTAGATCTACTGTCTCTATTATATTATGACAGACCAGCTAGATCTAGTGTCTCTATTATATTATGACAGACCAGCTAAATCTACTGTCTCTGTCTCTATTATAAAATGACACCAGCAACTAGATATACTGTCTACTATTATATTATGACAGACCAGCTAGATCTAGTGTCTCTATTATATTATGACAGACCAGCTAGATCTACTGTCTCTATTATATTATAAAATGACAGACCAGCTAGATCTACTGTCTCTATTATATTATGACAGACCAGCTAGATCTACTGTCTCTATTATATTATGACAGACCAGCTAGATCTACTGTCTCTATTATATTATGACAGACCAGATCTACTGTCTCTATTATATTATGACAGACCAGCTAGATCTACTGTCTCTATTATATTAAATGACAGACCAGCTAGATCTACTGTCTCTATATTATATAAATGACAGACCAGCTAGATCTACTGTCTCTATTATATTATGACAGACCAGCTAGATCTACTGTCTCTATTATATTATGACAGACCAGCTAGATCTACTGTCTCTATTATATTATGACAGACCAGCTAGATCTATGGTCTCTATTGTATTATGACAGACCAGCTAGATCTAGTGTCTCTATTATATTATGACAGACCAGCTAGATCTACTGTGTCTCTATTATATTATGACAGACCAGCTAAATCTACTGTCTCTACTGTCTCTATTATAAAATGACAGACCAGCTAGATCTACTGTCTCTATTTATTATGACAGACCAGCTAGATCTACTGTCTCTACAGACCAGCTAGATCTACTGTCTCTATTATATTATGACAGACCAGCTAGATCTACTGTCTCTGTTCTATTATGACAGACCAGCTAGATCTATTGTCTCTATTATATTATGACAGACCAGCTAGATCTACTGTCTCTATTATATTATGACAGACCAGCTAGATCTACTGTCTCTATTATAAATGACAGACCAGCTAGATCTACTGTCTCTATTATATTATGACAGACCAGCTAGATCTACTGTCTCTATTATATTATGACAGACCAGCTAGATCTACTGTCTCTATTATATTATGACAGACCAGCTAGATCTACTGTCTCTATTGTATTATGACAGACCAGCTAGATCTACTGTCTCTATTATATTATGACAGACCAGCTAAATCTACTGTCTCTATGTCTCTATTATAAATGACAGACCAACTAGATATACTGTCTCTCTTATATTATGACAGACCAGGTAGAACTACTGTCTCTATTATAAAATGACAGACCAGCTAGATCTACTGTCTCTATTTATACAGACCAGCTAGATATGACAGACCAGCTAGATCTACTGTCTCTATTATATTATGACAGACCAGCTAGAATCTACTGTCTCTATTATATTATGACAGACCAGCTAGATCTACTGTCTCTATTATATTATGACAGACCAGCTAGATCTACTGTCTCTATTATATTATGACAGACCAGCTAGATCTACTGTCTCTATTATATTATGACAGACCAGCTAGATCTAGTCTCTATGTCTCTATTATATTATGACAGACCAGCTAGATCTATGTCTCTATTATATTATGACAGACCAGCTAGATCTACTGTCTCTATTATATTATGACAGACCAGCTAGATCTACTGTCTCTATTATAAAATGACAGACCAGCTAGATCAACTGTCGCTATTGTATTATGACAGACGAGCTAGATCTACCGACCATGTAGATCTACTGTCTCTATTATATTATGACAGACCAGGTAGAATCTACTGTCTCTATTATATTATGACAGACCAGCTAGATCTACTGTCTCTATTATATTATGACAGACCAGCTAGATCTAGTGTCTCTATTATATTATGACAGACCAGCTAAATCTACTGTCTCTATTATAAAATGACAGACCAGCTAGATCTACTGTCTCTATTATATTATGACAGACCAGCTAGATCTACTGTCTCTATTATATTATGACAGACCAGCTAGATCTACTGTCTCTATTATATTATGACAGACCAGCTAAATCTACTGTGTCTATTATATTATGACAGACCAGCTAGATCTACTGTCTCTATCAGACCAGCTAGATCTACTGTCTCTATTATATTATGACAGACCAGCTAGATCTACTGTCTCTATTATATTATGACAGACCAGCTAGATCTACTGTCTCTATTATATTATACAGACCATAAACTGTCTCTATGACAGACAGACAGCTAGATCTACTGTCTCTATTATATTATGACAGACCAGCTAGAACTACTGTCTCTATTATAAAATGACAGACCAGCTAGATCTACTGTCTCTATTGTATTATGACAGACCAGCTAGATCTAGTGTCTCTATTATATTATGACAGACCAGCTAAATCTACTGTCTCTATTATATAGATATGACAGACCAGCTAGATCTACTGTCTCTATTATATTATGACAGACCAGCTAGATCTACTGTCTCTATTATATTATGACAGACCAGCTAAATCTACTGTCTCTATTATAAAATGACAGACCAGCTAGATCTACTCTATTATATTATGACAGACCAGCTAGATCTACTGTCTCTATTATATTATGACAGACCAGCTAGATCTACTGTCTCTATTATATTATGACAGACCAGCTAAATCTACTGTCTCTATGTCTCTATTATAAAATGACAGACCAGCTAGATCTACTGTCTTTATTATATTATGACAGACCAGCTAGATCTACTGTCTCATATTATGACAGACCAGCTAGATCTACTGTCTATTATATTATGACAGACCAGCTAGATCTACTGTCTCTATTATATTATGACAGACCAGCTAGATCTACTGTCTCTATTATAAAATGACAGACCAGCTAGATCTACTGTCTCTATTATATTATGACAGACCAGCTAGATCTAGTGTCTCTATTATATTATGACAGACCAGCTAAATCTACTGTCTCTGTCTCTATTATAAAATGACAGACCAGCTAGATCTACTGTCTCTATTATATTATGACAGACCAGCTAGATCTCTACTGCTAGATCTACTGTCTCTATTATATTATGACAGACCAGCTAGATATCTACTGTCTCTATGTCTCTATTATAAAATGACAGACCAGCTAGATCTACTGTCTCTATTATATTATGACAGACCAGCTAGATCTACTGTCTCTATTATAAAATGACAGACCAGCTAGATCTACTGTCTCTATTATATTATGACAGACCAGCTAGATCTACTGTCTCTATTATATTATGACAGACCAGCTAGATCTACTGTCTCTATTATAAAATGACAGACCAGCTAGATGATTATACAGACCAGCTAGATCTACTGTCTCTATTATATTATGACAGACCAGCTAGATCTACTGTCTCTATTATAAAATGACAGACCAGCTAGATCTACTGTCTCTATTGTATTATGACAGACCAGCTAGATCTACTGTCTCTATTATAAAATGACAGACCAGCTAGATCTACTGTCTCTATTATATTATGACAGACCAGCTAGATCTACTGTCTCTATTATATTATGACAGACCAGCTAGATCTACTGTCTCTATTATATTATGACAGACCAGCTAGATCTACTGTCTCTATTATATTATGACAGACCAGCTAGATCTACTGTCTCTATTATATTATGACAGACCAGCTAGTCTCTATTCTATTATAATGACAGACCAGCTAGATCTACTGTCTCTATTGTATTACGACAGACCAGCTAGATCTAGTGTCTCTATTATATTACGACAGACCAGCTAGATCTAGTGTCTCTATTATATTATGACAGACCAGCTATATCTACTGTCTCTATGTCTCTATTATAAAATGACAGACCAGCTACTAGATCTACTGTCTCTATTATATTATAAATGACAGACCAGCTAGATCTACTGTCTCTATTATATTATGACAGACCAGCTAGATCTACTGTCTCTATGTCTCTATTATAAAATGACAGACCAACTAGATATACTGTCTCTCTTATATTATGACAGACCAGGTAGAACTACTGTCTCTATTGTATTATGACAGACCAGCTAGATCTACTGTCTCTATTATATTATGACAGACCAGCTAGATCTACTGTCTCTATTGGATAGATCTACTGTCTCTATTATAAAATGACAGACCAGCTAGATCTACTGTCTCTATTATATTATGACAGACCAGCTAGATCTACTGTCTCTATTATATTATGACAGACCAGCTAGATCTACTGTCTCTATTATATTATGACAGACCAGCTAGATCTACTGTCTCTATTATATTATGACAGACCAGCTAGATCTACTGTCTCTATTATATTATGACAGACCAGCTAGATCTAGTGTCTCTATTATATTATGACAGACCAGCTAGATCTAGTGTCTCTATTATATTATGACAGACCAGCTAAATCTAGTCTAATTATCTACTGATCTACTGTCTCTATTATAAAATGACAGACCAGCTAGATCTACTGTCTCTATTATTATTATGACAGACCAGCTAGATCTACTGTCTCTATATATTATGACAGACCAGCTAGATCTAGCTGATCTACTGTCTGTCTCTACTGTCTCTATTATAAAATGACAGACCAGCTAGATCTACTGTCTCTATTATATTATGACAGACCAGCTAGATCTACTGTCTCTATTATATTATGACAGACCAGCTAGAACTACTGTCTCTATTATAAATGACAGACCAGCTAGATCTACTGTCTCTATTATATTATGACAGACCAGCTAGATCTACTGTCTCTATTATAAAATGACAGACCAGCTAGATCTACTGTCTCTATTGTATTATGACAGACCAGCTAGATCTACTGTCTCTATTATATTATGACAGACCAGCTAGATCTACTGTCTCTATGTCTCTATTAGCTAGATCTACTGTCTCTCTTATATTATGACAGACCAGCTAGATCTACTGTCTCTATGATCTCTATTATATAATTACAGACCAGCTAGATCTACTGTCTCTATTATAAAATGACAGACCAGCTAGATCTACTGTCTCTATTGTATTATGACAGACCAGCTAGATCTACTGTCTCTATTATATTATGACAGACCAGCTAGATCTACTGTCTCTATTATATTATGACAGACCAGCTAGATCTACTGTCTCTATTATATATATGACAGACCAGCTAGATCTACTAGATCTACTGTCTCTATTATAATGACAGACCAGCTAGATCTACTGTCTCTATTATATTATGACAGACCAGCTAGATCTACTGTCTCTATTATATTATGACAGACCAGCTAGATCTACTGTCTCTATTATATTATGACAGACCAGCTAGATCTACTGTCTCTATTATATTATGACAGACCAGCTAGATCTACTGTCTCTATTATATTATGACAGACCAGCTAGATCTACTGTCTCTATTATATTATGACAGACCAGCTAGATCTAGTGTCTCTATTATATTATGACAGACCAGCTAAATCTACTGTCTCTGTCTCTATTATAAAATGACAGACCAACTAGATATACTGTCTCTATTATATTACGACAGACCAGCTAAATCTACTGTCTCTGTCTCTATTATATTATGACAGACCAGCTATATCTACTGTCTCTATGTCTCTATTATAAAATGACAGACCAACTAGATATACTGTCTCTCTTATATTATGACAGACCAGGTAGAACTACTGTCTCTATTATATAATTACAGACCAGCTAGATCTACTGTCTCTATTATACAGACCAGCTGACAGACCAGCTAGATCTACTGTCTCTATTATATTATGACAGACCAGCTAGATCTACTGTCTCTATTATATTATGACAGACCAGCTAGATCTAGCTGTCTCTATTATATTATGACAGACCAGCTAGATCTACTGTCTCTATTATATTATGACAGACCAGCTAGATCTACTGTCTCTATTATATTATGACAGACCAGCTAGATCTACTGTCTCTATTATATTATGACAGACCAGCTAAATCTACTGTCTCTGTCTCTATTATAAAATGACAGACCAACTAGATATACTGTCTCTATTATATTATGACAGACCAGCTAGATCTAGTGTCTCTATTATATTATGACAGACCAGCTAGATCTACTGTCTCTATTATAAAATGACAGACCAGCAAGATCTACTGTCTCTATTGTATTATGACAGACCAGCTAGATCTACTGTCTCTTATATTATGACAGACCAGCTATCTAATAAATGACAGACCAGCTAGATCTACTGTCTCTATTATATTATGACAGACCAGCTAGATCTACTGTCTCTATTATATTATGACAGACCAGCTAGATCTACTGTCTCTATTATATTATGACAGACCAGCTAGATCTACTGTCTCTATTATATTATGACAGACCAGCTAGATCTACTGTCTCTATTATATTATGACAGACCAGCTAGATCTACTGTCTCTATTGTATTATGACAGACCAGCTAGATCTACTGTCTCTATTATAAAATGACAGACCAGGTAGATCTACTGTCTCTATTATATTATGACAGACCAGCTAGATCTACTGTCTCTATTATATTATGACAGACCAGCTAGATCTAGATTATATTATGACAGACCAGCTAGATCTACTGTCTATTATAAATGACAGACCAACTAGATACTGTCTCTATTATCTATTATAAAATGACAGACCAGCTAGATCTACTGTCTCTATTATATATGACAGACCAGCTGACTAGACAGACCAGCTAGATCTACTGTCTCTATTATATTATGACAGACCAGCTAGATCTACTGTCTCTATTATCTCTATGTCTCTATATTATGACAGACCAGCTAGATCTACTGTCTCTGTCTCTATTATAAAATGACAGACCAGCTAGATCTAGTGTCTCTATTATATTATGACAGACCAGCTAGATCTAGTGTCTCTATTATATTATGACAGACCAGCTAAATCTACTGTCTCTATGTCTCTATTATAAAATGACAGACCAACTAGATATACTGTCTCTCTTATATTATGACAGACCAGGTAGAACTACTGTCTCTATTATATAATTACAGACCAGCTAGATCTACTGTCTCTATTATAAAATGACAGACCAGCTAGATCTACTGTCTCTATTGTATTATAAAATGACAGACCAGCTAGATCTAGTCTCTACCAGACCAGCTAGATCTACTGTCTCTATTATATTATGACAGACCAGCTAGATCTACTGTCTCTATGTCTCTATTAAAAATGACAGACCAGCTAGATATACTGTCTCTATTATATTATGACAGACCAGCTAGATCTACTGTCTCTATTATATTATGACAGACCAGCTATTATAAAATGACAGACCAGCTAGATCTACTGTCTCTATCTACTGTCTACTGTCTCTATTATATTATGACAGACCAGCTAGATCTACTGTCTCTATTATAAAATGACAGACCAGCTAGATCTACTGTCTCTATTATATTATGACAGACCAGCTAGATCTACTGTCTCTATTGACAGACCAGCTATTATGACAGACCAGCTAGATCTACTGTCTCTATTATATTATGACAGACCAGCTAGATCTACTGTCTCTATTATATTATAAATGACAGACCAGCTAGATCTACTGTCTCTATTATATTATGACAGACCAGCTAGAACTACTGTCTATATTATAAATATGACAGACCAGCTAGATCTACTGTCTCTATTATAAAATGACAGACCAGCTCTACTGTCTCTATAAAATTATGACAGACCAGCTAGATCTATTATATTGTCTCTGTTATATTATATTATGACAGACCAGCTAGATCTACTGTCTCTATTCTATTATAAAATGACAGACCAGCTAGATATACTGTCTCTATTATATTATGACAGACCAGCTAGATCTAGTGTCTCTATTATATTATGACAGACCAGCTAGATCTAGTGTCTCTATTATAAAATGACAGACCAACTAGATATACTGTCTCTATTATATTATGACAGACCAGGTAGAACTACTGTCTCTATTATATAATTACAGACCAGCTAGATCTACTGTCTCTATTATAAAATGACAGACCAGCTAGATCTACTGTCTCTATTGTATTATGACAGACCAGCTAGATCTACTGTCTCAGACCAGCTATTACTATTATATTATGACAGACCAGCTAGATCTACTGTCTCTATTATATTATGACAGACCAGCTAGATCTACTGTCTCTATTATATATGACAGACCAGCTAGATCTACTGTCTCTATTATATTAAATGACAGACCAACTAGATTATACTGTCTACTGTCTCTATTATATTATGACAGACCAGGTAGAACTACTGTCTCTATTATATTATGACAGACCAGCTAGATCAGCTAGATCTACTGTCTCTATTATAAAATGACAGACCAGCTAGATCTACTGTCTCTATTATATTATGACAGACCAGCTAGATCTACTGTCTCTATTATATTATGACAGACCAGCTAAATCTACTGTCTCTATGTCTCTATTATGACAGACCAACTAGATATACTGTCTCTATTATTATGACAGACCAGGTAGAACTACTGTCTCTAGATAAAATGACAGACCAGCTAGATCTACTGTCTCTATTATATTATTATGACAGACCAGCTAGATCTAGATTACTACTACTGTCTCTATTATAAATGACAGACCAGCTAGATCTACTGTCTCTATTATATATGAAAGACCAGCTGACAGACCAGCTAGATCTACTGTCTCTATTATATTATGACAGACCAGCTAGATCTACTGTCTCTATTATATTATGACAGACCAGCTAGATCTACTGTCTCTATTATAAAATGACAGACCAGCTAGATCTACTGTCTCTATTATATTATGACAGACCAGGTAGAACTACTGTCTCTATTATAAAATGACAGACCAGCTAGATCTACTGTCTCTATTATAAAATGACAGACCAGCTAGATCTACTGTCTCTATTATATTATGACAGACCAGCTAGATCTAGTGTCTCTATTATATTATGACAGACCAGCTAGATCTACTGTCTCTGTCTCTATTATAAAATGACAGACCAGCTAGATCTACTGTCTCTATTATATTATGACAGACCAGAGATCCAGCTAGATCTAGTGTCTCTATTATATTATGACAGACCAGCTAGATCTACTGTCTCTATTCTCTATTATAAAATGACAGACCAACTAGATCTACTGTCTCTCTTATATTATGACAGACCAGGTAGAACTACTGTCTCTATTATATAATGACAGACCAGCTAGATCTACTGTCTCTATTATATTATGACAGACCAGCTAGATCTACTGTCTCTATTATATTATGACAGACCAGCTAGATCTACTGTCTCTATTATATTATGACAGACCAGCTAGATCTACTGTCTCTATTATAAAATATGACAGACCAGCTAAATCTACTGTCTCTATGTCTCTATATTAGATCTAATATTATGTATTATGACAGACCAGCTAGATCTAGTCTCTATCTACTGTCTCTATTATATTATGACAGACCAGCTATTATTATAAAATGACAGACCAGCTAGATCTACTGTCTCTATTATATTATGACAGACCAGCTAGATAGATTATATTATGACAGACCACTACTGTCTCTGTATTATAAAATGACAGACCAGCTAGATCTACTGTCTCTATTATATTATGACAGACCAGCTAGATCTACTGTCTCTATTATATTATGACAGACCAGCTAGATCTACTGTCTCTATTATATTATGACAGACCAGCTAGATCTACTGTCTCTATGTCTTATTATAAATGACAGACCAGCTAGATCTACTGTCTCTATTATATTATGACAGACCAGCTAGAACTACTGTCTCTATTATAAAATGACAGACCAGCTAGATCTACTGTCTCTATTATAAAATGACAGACCAGCTAGATCTACTGTCTCTATTATATTATGACAGACCAGCTAGATCTACTGTCTCTATTATATTATGACAGACCAGCTAAATCTACTGTCTCTATGTCTCTATTATAAATGACAGACCAACTAGATATATTATATTATGACTGTCTCTATTATATTATGACAGACCAGGTAGATCTACTATGTCTCTACTGTCTCTATTATAAAATGACAGACCAGCTAGATCTACTGTCTCTATTATAAAATGACAGACCAGCTAGATCTACTGTCTCTATTATATTATGACAGACCAGCTAGATCTACTGTCTCTATTATATTATGACAGACCAGCTAAATCTACTGTCTCTATTATATTATGACAGACCAGCTAGATATTATGACAGACTAGATCTCTACTGTATTATGACAGACCAGCTAGATCTACTGTCTCTATTATAATGACAGACCAGCTAGATCTACTGTCTCTATGTCTCTATTATTATGACAGACCAGCTAGATCTACTGTCTCTATTATATTATGACAGACCAGCTAGATCTACTGTCTCTATTATAAAATGACAGACCAGCTAGATCTGTCTCTATTATAAAATGACAGACCAGCTAGATCTACTGTCTATTGTATTATGACAGACCAGCTATCTACTGTCAGACTATTATTATGACAGACCAGCTAGATCTAGTGTCTCTATTATATTATGACAGACTCATATTATAAAATGACAGACCAGCTAGAATCTACTGTCTCTATTATATTATGACAGACCAGCTAGATCTAGTGTCTCTATTATATTATGACAGACCAGCTAAATCTACTGTCTCTATCTCTATTATAAAATGACAGACCAGCTAGATCTACTGTCTCTATTATATTATGACAGACCAGCTAGATCTAGTGTCTCTATTATATTATGACAGACCAGCTAAATCTACTGTCTCTATGTCTCTATTATAAAATGACAGACCAGCTAGATATACTGTCTCTATTATATTATGACAGACCAGCTAGATCTACTGTCTCTATTATAAAATGACAGACCAGCTAGATCTACTGTCTCTATTATAAATGACAGACCAGCTAGATCTACTGTCTCTATTATATTATGACAGACCAGCTACTGTCTCTATCTATCTATGTCTCTATTATATTATGACAGACCAGCTAGATCTACTGTCTCTATTATAAAATGACAGACCAGCTAGATCTACTGTCTCTATTATATTATGACAGACCAGCTAGATCTACTGTCTCTATTATAAAATGACAGACCAGCTAGATCTACTGTCTCTATTATATTATGACAGACCAGCTAGATCTACTGTCTCTATTATATTATGACAGACCAGCTAGATCTACTGTCTCTATTATATTATGACAGACCAGCTAGATCTACTGTCTCTATTATAAAATGACAGACCAGCTAGATCTACTGTCTCTATTATATTATGACAGACCAGCTAGATCTACTGTCTCTATTATAAAATGACAGACCAGCTAGATCTACTGTCTCTATTATATTATGACAGACCAGCTAGATCTAGATCTCTCTATTATATTATGACAGACCAGCTAGAATCTACTGTCTCTATGTCTCTATTATAAAATGACAGACCAGCTAGATCTACTGTCTCTATTATATTATGACAGACCAGCTAGATCTACTGTCTCTATTATATTATGACAGACCAGCTAGATCTACTGTCTCTATGTCTCTATTATAAAATGACAGACCAACTAGATATACTGTCTCTCTTATATTATGACAGACCAGGTAGAACCACTGTCTCTATTATACTGTCTCTATTATATAATGACAGACCAGCTAGATCTACTGTCTCTATTATAAAATGACAGACCAGCTAGATCTACTGTCTCTATTGTATTATGACAGACCAGCTAGATCTACTGTCTCTATTATAAAATGACAGACCAGCTAGATCTACTGTCTCTATTATATTATGACAGACCAGCTAGATCTACTGTCTCTATTATATTATGACAGACCAGCTAGATCTACTGTCTCTATTATATTATGACAGACCAGCTAGATCTACTGTCTCTATTGTATTATGACAGACCAGCTAGATCTAGTGTCTCTATTATATTATGACAGACCAGCTAAATCTACTGTCTCTGTCTCTATTATATTATGACAGACCAGCTAGATCTACTGTCTCTATTGTATTATGACAGACCAGCTAGATCTACTGTCTCTATTATATTATGACAGACCAGCTAAATCTACTGTCTCTATGTCTCTATTATAAAATGACAGACCAACTAGATATACTGTCTCTATTATATTATGACAGACCAGCTAAATCTACTGTCTCTGTCTCTATTATAAAATGACAGACCAGCTAGATATACTGTCTCTATTATATTATGACAGACCAGCTAGATCTACTGTCTCTATTATATTATGACAGACCAGCTAGATCTACTGTCTCTATATTATGACAGACCAGCTAGATCTACTGTCTCTATTATATTATGACAGACCAGCTATCTACTGTCTCTATTATAAAATGACAGACCAGCTAGATCTACTGTCTCTATTATTATGATGACAGACCAGCTAGATCTACTGTCTCTATTATAAAATGACAGACCAGCTAGATCTACTGTCTCTATTGTATTATGACAGACCAGCTAGATCTACTGTCTCTATTATAAAATGACAGACCAGCTAGATCTACTGTCTCTATTATTATGACAGACCAGCTAGATCTACTGTCTCTATTGTATTATGACAGACCAGCTAGATCTACTGTCTCTATTATATTATGACAGACCAGCTAGATCTACTGTCTCTATTATATTATGACAGACCAGCTAGATCTACTGTCTCTAATTATGACAGACCAGCTAGATCTACTGTCTCTATTATATTATGACAGACCAGCTAGATCTAGTGTCTCTATTATATTATGACAGACCAGCTAAATCTACTGATCTCTCTGTCTCTACTGTCTCTATTATAAAATGACAGACCAGCTAGATCTACTGTCTCTATTATATTATGACAGACCAGCTAGATCTACTGTGTCTCTATTATATTATGACAGACCAGCTAGCTACTGTCTCTTATAAATGACAGACCAGCTAGATCTAGTGTCTCTATGTCTCTATTATAAAATGACAGATTATGACAGACCAGCTAGATCTACTGTCTCTATTATATTATGACAGACCAGCTAGATCTACTGTCTCTATTATATTATGACAGACCAGCTAGATCTACTGTCTCTATTATATTATGACAGACCAGCTAGATCTACTGTCTCTATTATATTATAAAATGACAGACCAGCTAGATCTACTGTCTCTATTATATTATGACAGACCAGCTAGATCTACTGTCTCTATTATATTATGACAGACCAGCTAAATCTACTGTCTCTATGTCTCTATTATAAAATGACAGACCAACTAGATATACTGTCTCTATTATATTATGACAGACCAGGTAGAACTACTGTCTCTATTATATTATGACAGACCAGCTAGATCTACTGTCTCTATTATATTATGACAGACCAGCTAGATCTACTGTCTGTATTATTATATTATGACAGACCAGCTAGATCTACTGTCTCTATTATAAAATGACAGACCAGCTAGATCTACTGTCTCTATTATATTATGACAGACCAGCTAGATCTAGACAGACCAGCTAAATCTACTGTCTCTATTATAAAATGACAGACCAGCTAGATCTACTGTCTCTATTATATTATGACAGACCAGCTAGATCTACTGTCTCTATTGTATTATGACAGACCAGCTAGATCTACTGTCTCTATTATATTATGACAGACCAGCTAGATCTACTGTCTCTATTATATTATGACAGACCAGCTAGATCTACTGTCTCTATTATAAAATGACAGACCAGCTAGATCTACTGTCTCTATTCTATTATGACAGACCAGCTAGATCTACTGTCTCTATTATATTATGACAGACCAGCTAAATCTACTGTCTCTATGTATTATAAAATGACAGACCAACTAGATATACTGTCTCTATTATATTATGACAGACCAGGTAGAACTACTGTCTCTATTATAAAATGACAGACCAGCTAGATCTACTGTCTCTATTATAAAATGACAGACCAGCTAGATCTACTGTCTCTATTGTATTATGACAGACCAGCTAGATCTACTGTCTCTATTATATTATGACAGACCAGCTAAATCTACTGTCTCTATTATAAAATGACAGACCAGCTAGATCTACTGTCTCTATTATATTATGACAGACCAGCTAGATCTACTGTCTCTATTATAAAATGACAGACCAGCTAGATCTACTGTCTCTATTATATTATGACAGACCAGCTAGATCTACCGACCATGTAGATCTACTGTCTCTATTATATTATGACAGACCAGCTAGAATCTACTGTCTCTGTCTCTATTATAAAACAGACCAGCTAGATCCATTATATTATGACAGACCAGCTAGATCTAGTGTCTCTATTATATTATGACAGACCAGCTAGATCTACTGTCTCTATTATATTATGACAGACCAGCTAGATCTACTGTCTCTGTTGTATTATGACAGACCAGCTAGATCTAGTGTCTCTTATATTATGTAAATCTATTATATTAAATGTCTACTGTCTCTATTATAAAATGACAGACCAACTAGATATGTCTCTATTATATTATGACAGACCAGCTAGATCTAGTGTCTCTATTATATTATGACAGACCAGCTAGATCTACTGTCTCTATGTCTCTATTATAAAATGACAGACCAGCTAGATCTACTGTCTCTATATATTATGACTGTCTCTGTCTTATATTATGACAGACCAGCTAGAACTACTGTCTCTATTATATAATGACAGACCAGCTAGATCTACTGTCTCTATTATAAAATGACAGACCAGCTAGATCTACTGTCTCTATTATATTATGACAGACCAGCTAGATCTACTGTCTCTATTATATTATGACAGACCAGCTAAATCTACTGTCTCTATGTCTATATTATGAGACCAGACCATTATATTATACAGACCAGCTATCTACTGTCTCTATTATATTATGACAGACCAGACCAGGTAGACCAGCTACTACTGTCTCTATTATAAAATTACAGACCAGCTAGATCTACTGTCTCTATTATATTATGACAGACCAGGTAGAACTACTGTCTCTATTATAAAATTACAGACCAGCTATCTATATTATAAAATGACAG